>NW_010310042.1:5925-15551 GCF_000700745.2 Antrostomus carolinensis | reverse complement strand
TCTTACCCATAAGCACTCGACCTCATCATCATAAACTTCAAGCTCAATATGATCAAAACGCTCCCTAACATAGAGAGCCACCCCACCACCCCTCCTTCCTTGCCTGTTCCTCCTTTAGATCTTATAGCCGTCCATTGCAGCACTCCAGTCATGAGAGTCATCCTACCATGTTTCTTTGATTGTGACTATGTCATAGCTACCCTGCTGCACAGTGCATTCCAGCTCCTCCTGCTTATTGTCCATGCTGTGTGCATTGGTGTAGATGCACTTGAGCTGGGTTATAGATCTCACCCCCAACATTGGCATACTGCCCCTGGGCTTATCTCTCCTGAGCCTAGTTTTATCCCCTTCCCCTTCAAACCTAGTTTAAAGCCTCTCAATGAGCCCTGCCAGCTCATGAGGAAGAATCCTTTTCCCTCTTTGAGACAGCTGAAATCCATCTGTTGCTGTTAGACCTGGTGCTGTGTAAACCTCCCCATGATCAAAGAAACCAAAATTCTGCCGATGGCCCCAGCCTCTGAGCCATATGTTAATCAGACGTGTTTTCCTGTTCCTTTCAGTATTCTTTCCTGCCACTGAAGGGATTGAAGAAAACACTACCTGTGCTCCCCATCCTTCAGCCAATCACCTCAATGCCCTGAAGTCCCTTTTGATTGCTGTTGGACTTCTCTCTGCTACCTCATCAATTCCAACCTGCATGACCAATAGTGGACAATAATCAGAGGGCCCTACCAGACCAAGGAATTTCCTAGTGATGCCCCTTACCCAGGCCCAGGGAGCCAGCAGACTTCCCTGTGGATGGGATTGGTTGGCATATTGTCCCCTCTGTTCCCCTCAGAAGGGAATAGCTTATGACAATTACCCTTCTTTTTTTCTTAATGGAAGAAGTCAGGATGCGTGGAGCAGACTGCTTCACCTTGGGCAAACCCCTGGATGGACCCTCGTCTATATTTTCATCTTCATTTGCCAGACCCTCCATTTCCAGAGCCTCAGACCTGTTGTGTAAGGGCAGCTGGGTAGGTGAGGGAGGCCTGAAGGGAATTTGTCTGTTGCCCTGAGCAAGGACCTGTTTCCTTTCCCCTCGGTCTCTTAGGTCCCCTCCTTCAGCCTGGTGGTAAGAGGGTAGGAGATCCTCTGCTTCTTGTGGAGTCTCCATCTGCTGCCTTTGTCTCAGGAATGATATGGTGTGTCTCCACCAATCAATATCCCTCTGACACTCCCTAATACTCCTTAACCTTTTCATTTCTTCTTTCAGTTCTGCCACTGTGCTGAGCAGCTCATTCACCTGGTCACACCAAACACAGGTGTCTCTGCTGCTCTCCAGTGACAGGCTCAGGCACTCCAAGCAGCTGGAGACCTGGACAGCTGCATGTTTGTGTGGGACCTCTGAGTCGCCACACTTCCTGGTGATGTTTTTCAGTCAAGTGGCAACCATAGCTGTGTCTCCCTCAGGGAAGGCAATGGCCACTGCTTGTGTCAGCCTCCCTGAGCCAGAAGGGGAACTGCACACTTCCTGCACCAACTGCCTGTGCTGACTGTTGTGGGCCAATGCACACGCACTGGTCACCTGCCTGTGCTTAATGTCATTTAAAATGTAGATGGCAATGAAGCAGAGTTAAAGGACAAAACCCCATTAAATCAATGGAGGAAAAGAACTTTGTTAGAATGACGATAGTGTCTATAGCAAGTCAAATATTTTTAACACTTCTAGGTGGTCTCAGACCAAATTCTTAGACAACTTTAATAATCAGTGACATTAATGGGGGTTATATTGATTGATGGCCTCTGTGTGTTTCTCTCCAGTTTTGCAATGAAAATCTGAGTATGTCTCCAGGTAAACCAACACAGTAGCCAAACTCCTTTTTCTTTCATGATATCTTCTTCACTCTCTGTTGTCAGTAGGATTCCCAGAAAAATAAAACAATATAGTAGGCCTGATACCAAGATTGCTGATGTCTAGGGAATCTGTACCTTCCTTCGCCTCCTAGCCCCCACCTGGCTTTTGGATCAAGCCTGTAACTGGGGAGAGGAATATCACGTAACTGTGAGTGCTTGCTGAGTTGTACTAACTCATGTTTTGTTTGCTAGCAGGAGAGTTAGCTTTTATAAACAAAGATTTTTTTGTAACTTATTTGTCTTCATTTTCACATACAGCTTCTTTTTCCTTTAGCCTCAGATTTAAAATCTAGGGGTTTCTATGGTGTCTTGATAGATAATGTTCAATTAGAGTACAAACAACAAATTTGTTAGGAAATGTCTTAAACACCAATATCAGTTTTAGTGGATTATTGCTCATAGTAATTGTCCTGGTTTTGCGAGGATATTGCTCATTTTCTTCTTAGTAGCTAGAATGACATTGTGTTTTGGTTTCAATATGGGATTTGTTATGAGAGGAATGTTGATAATATACTGATATTTTTAGTTGTTACTAAGAAAATCAAAGATGCTCCACGTTTTGCTAGTCTGCAGGTGCAGAAGAAACTCAGAGGGAGTGCAGTAAATTAGCAGACCCAGATTGGCATCTGGATATGCCAGTGTGATATTCCATATTGTATAATGTCATGTTGGCAATGCTTGTGCCATCATATCCAACTGGGGAATAAGCCAGGCCAACCAGCAACAAATGTTCCTTAGCTGCCTCCCATGATGAGAACCAGAAGGCTAACCATCTCAAGGGCGTGTATGACTATGGCGGATCCTCCTGCACCCCTCCAGGGAAACCTACATGCTTGAATAAACTAAAGTTGCTGGAAGGAAGGAATTCCAATCCATCCCCCTCCTGCCAGTTTGGTGCCAGTGCCAGCAACAGATGCCCATAGACTGGGGAAGGATCAGAGGTTGAAAGGAGAGAACCAGAGGAGTGACATAATGGAATTCCAGCCATGCCAGCCAACAAGTCAGCATCATCAGGGGCCCAAATTAAATGTCTCTATAGGAATGCACACAGTTGCAAATGACTGAAGTATCGGAATGGAAGGATACAGGCTCTTTAGGAAGGACAAGCAGGGGAAACAAGGAGGTGGCGTCACCCACTATGTCAATGACAAACTGGAGTGCATGAACCTCTGCTTTGGGATGGATGAGGAAATGACTGAGAGCTTATGGGTTAGGATCAGAGGGAGGACAGGGACAGGTGACATTACAGTGGGGGTCTGCTACAGGCCACCCAACCAATAAGACTGAGTGGATGAGGCCCTTTATAGACAGATAGGAGCAGCCACATGTTCACAAGCCCTTGTCCTCCTGGGGGACTTCAACCAACCTGAACAGCTGTTAGAAGGACAACACTGCAGGGCTTAAGCAATCCAAGAGTTTCCTGGAACACATTGATGACAACTTCCTTCTCCAAGAGATTGAGGACCAGCAAGGAAAAGTGATATGCAGGACCTTGTTCTCACCAACAAGGAGTCACTGGTGGGGAATGTGAAGCTCAAGTGCAGTCTTGGTGGCAGTGACCATGAAGTGGTGGAGTTCAGGATCCTTAGGGTAGTGAGGAGGATGCACAGCAGACTCACTACCCTGGACTTCAGGAGAGTAGACTATGACCTTTTCAGGGACCTGTTTGGTTGAGTTCCATGGGATAAAGCCCTGGAGGGAAGAGGGGACAAGACAGCTGGTTAGTATACCCAGGAGCAATGTATTCCAACAAAGAAGAAGTCAGACAAAAACATCAGTAGGCCTGCATGGATGAACAAGATTCTCCTGGGCAAACTCAAAGACAAAAAGGAAGGCTACAGAGAGTGGAAGCAAGGACAGGTATCCTGGGAGGAATACAGGGAAATTGTCTGAGTAGCCAGGGATCAGGTTAGAAATCTAGCCAGGAAGATCAAGTCCAACAAGAGAAGGTTTTATAGGTATGTCGGGGATAAAAGGAAGACTATGGAAAATATGAGCCCCCTCTGGAAAGAAACAGGAGACCTGGTCACCTGGGATATGGAGAAGGCTGAAGTATTCAATGACTTTTTTGCCTCAGTCTTCACCAACAAGTGCTTGAGCCACACCTCCCAGGTCTCAGAAGACAGAGGCAGGGACTGGGAGAATGAAGAGCTGCCCACTCTATGAGAAGATCAGATTCAACACCATCTAAAGAACCTGAAGATGCATTCATGTGTCCTGAGACAACTGGTGGATGAAGTTGCTAAGCAGTTATCCTTCATATCTGAGAAGTCCTGGCAGTCTGGTGAAGTTTTGACAGACTGGAAAAGGGGCAATATAACCTCCATTTTTAAGAAAGAAAATAAGAAAGACCTGGGAAACTACAGGCTGGTCAGTCTCAGCTCTGTGCCTGGCAAGATCATGGAGCAGATCCTCCTGCAAACTATGCTAAGGCACATGGAGAATGAGAAGGTGATTTGTGACTGCAAACATGGTTTCACCAATGACAAATTGTGCCTGACCAATTTAGTGGCCTTCTATGATGAGGTTACAGCATTGGTGGATAAGGGAAGAGCAACTGACGTCATCTACCGGGACCTATGCAAGGCATTTGACACTGTTCTGCATGACATCCTGTGTCTAAGTTGGAGAGGCATGGACTGGATTGATGGATCACTCAGCAGATAAGGAATTGGCTGACTGATCACCCTCCAAGAATTGTAGTCGATGGGTTGATGTCCAAATGGAGACCAGTGACAAGTGGCATCCCTCAGGGGTTGGTATTGGGACCAGTGCTGTTTAACAGCTTTGTCGGTGACATGGACAGTGGGATTAAGTGCACCCTGAGCAAGTTTGCTAACAACACCGAGCTGAGTGGTTTGGCCAACACGCTGGAGGGAAGGGATGCCATCTAGAGGCTTGACAGACTTGAGAGGTGTAAACCTCATGAAGTTCAACAAGGGCAAGTGCAAGGTCCTGCACCTGGTACAGGGCAATCCAAAGCACAAATACAAACTGGGCAGAGAATGGATTGAGAGCAGCCCTGAGGAGAAGAACTTGAGGGTGCTGGTGGCCAAAAAGCTCAACATGAGCCAGCAATGGGCGCTCGCAGCCCAGAGGGCCAACTGTATTCCGGGTGTGTTAAGGGAAGCATGGCCAGTAGGTCGAGGCAGGTGATTTTTTCCCTCTGCTCTGCTCCCGTGAGACCCCACCTGGAGTACTGTGTCCAGTTCTGGAGACCCTAACATAAGAAAGACATGGACCTAGTGGAGCGAGTCCAGAGGAGGCCATGAGGATGATCAGAGGGCTGGAACACCTCTCCTATGAGGACAGGCTGGGAGAGCTGGGGCTGTTCAGCCTGGAGAAGAGAAGGCTCTGGGGAGATTTTATAGCAGCCTTCCAGTAACTTAAGAGGCCTACAGGAGGGCTGAGAAGGGACATTTTACAAGGGTAGGTAGTGATAGAACAAAGGGTAATGGCTTTAAACTAGAAAAGGTTAGATTTAGATTAGATATTAGGAAGAAATTCTTGACTGTGAGGGTGGTGAGACACTGGAACAGGTTGCCCAGAGAAGCTGTGGCTGCCCCCTCCCTCAATGTGTTTCAAAGCCAGGCTAGATGAAGCTTTGAGCAACCTCGTCTAGTAGATGTACCTGCTCATGGCAGGGGAGTTGAAAGTACATAATCATTAAGGTTCCTTCCAACCAAAACCATTCTATGATCCTGTAATTCTATGTTCAGCATTTTAATGAGGGTTGGCTGAATCTGGGCATTTGTCATGGGGTGGTGAGCAATTACACTGTGCATAACTCATTTTTATGTTCCATTATTTCTGTTAATATAATTATTACTTTAATAATTACTTTATTTCAATTATTAAATTGTTCTTATCTCAACTCACAAGTTTTCTCACTTTAATCCAGCCCATCCCATTGGGGAAGGGTGAATGACTTGCTGTTTGGTATTTGGCTGCTGGCCATGCTAAAACCACCACAGAAATGTATTATTTAATTCACAACTTTTGTCCCTCTGAAGGACAGACTGAGGCACAGATGAATAATACTGAATACTGAATGATGCCTATGATATTCTCTGAAACCCCTGATAAAGCCCACTTTGAAACTCCAAATCACTCATTTCTGCTCTTCCTTGGCTTCTAGGCAGATATTCTGAAATCTGTTCCCTATCTGGGAGCACCCAGAAGCTCCCTCAAGCTTTTCCAGCCCTTTTTTATACCCTGATCTCTACTGAACTATTCCAACTTGCTAAAACTTTCACTGAAATTTCCCAGGCTCCCTCACACTTCCAGAACTTCCTGGACCCCTCACAGCTACTTACAGAAAAATACTGCACTGCAGAGCAGGAGACTGGCATTGTTCGGGTAGATCATTACCAAAGTTTAAACAGCAATAAAAGTTTTTTTGTTTGTTTGTTTGGGTTTTTTTTGGTTGGGTTTTTTTTAGAGCAAAAACAATTACTTGCATTAATATTTTGCCTATAGTTCATGAAAATGTATTTTTTTTTATGTTGTTAGTCCATGCAAATTTTTCCTGCTTCAGAGACAGACTCAGCTATGTTCCTAATCCAGAGAAACTGAGTCATTTTGTCTGTCTTTAATATTACTGAATAACACTGTTTCCTAGAATTTTGACTGAAGTTATGCTAACAGTGAGATTCGCAAAAGTCTGCGTTGGCAGGAAATAGTATACAATCTAAATATTAAATTTTCTGCATGTGAAAAGGCCAATTAATTGCACTGTGCTAACAGGCATCACAATGCTAAGTCAAGACAACATGTCTAGATTTTGTTTGGGATTATGTTCTTTTGTTTTAGGCAATGGCCTACCTTCAATCCCATGTTCTTGGTACCAGCTCTAAATCTTATTAAAATAACTGGAAATTCATGTGTTTTTTTTTTTACATTTTCTTCACTGCAGGCACATCAAAATATGTCTCCTTGAGAAATGAGTTAAATTGTAATATAAAGATGGAGAGCTATAGTGTAAATAGCCAGGCCCAGTTAGTTCTTTTCATGTAAATTCCTCTACAGTCTATAGCAGAAAATAGTGTCCAAAAGTATACTTACTCTTAGCGGGTTTTCTTCCACACTTTACATCAGAGAATCTGACTCTAATTACAATAGTTTTTGTTTCCTCTTCATTGCCTGTTGCAAGAAACTTTCTGAGTTGTAGATTTAAAAAACCAAACCAAACCAAACCAAACTGAACAGCAGAATGACACTCCAATGGCATTGCATTACCCTGGAATGGCAGTGGGGGAACTGAAAAAAACCCTCTAAAACCTCAGTTGTGTGTTTATTAGAATGAGTGTTTGCCAGCCTCACTGGCTCAATATTTTCCCCTTACTTTTAAACATCAGTGCTCCAGTTGAAATCACATCATGTGCCTTGTATGCAGAAAAGTACTTAGATATGAATTCAAGTTTCATTTCCTGGGAATGCAAAGAAAATGCAGATACAAAACCATCTAGAAGAATAGTATGATGGATTAACCTATTGCCTTTAAGTGCCTTTATATCAGTGCATCCTCATTAGTATAAGGGAATCTCAATGGCTGTGAGGGGGAAGTCTTCTTTTTGTAGAAAATATGAGTTAGATATTTCCCTTTCCTGCCTCTCATACTTTTTGTTATACACTGTGCTGCTGATGCAAGCCATAAGGAGCAGCAGGCTTTTCACATGGGAAAGTGCAGGAACCAACTTGGTGTAGGATTTTCAGCTACGTGTATGATTTTATTTGCTTTTGATTTGTATTTTCTTCACAGAAATAATATATTCAGGAATCATACTAATCATTCAATGAAAATGTCAACCCAGGAAATGATCAATATGACACAATTACTTATTGGTCTTTCAACTTTACATGATTGTCTAATTAGTTGCAACTTTGAACTGGGAATAGGATGAAGAACATCCCAAATAGAAGCAGTCTGGGCAATTATTGAATATATCTAGGTTTCATATCAATCCACAGTATATATCTAGAAGTCTTAATATAGTGGAACTATTACTGATGGTCCTGCGGTAGTCCTTATTTGCACTGACATAAATTTCAACAGCGATTTTTTTGAATGAAGGCTTTAGAATCTAACAAAAAATGTGTCTTGCTGATCCAATGCCAATGTTAGACCATTGCTATTACTTATGGTCTCTTTTTTGAAATATTTTTAAATTTATCTAAAAATATTCAAATATTTCTTAGATTCTGTCTGATCTCTTGTATTCTACATAAGAATCCTATTCTGCAAGAAAAATGACACTAATGCAAATATTTTTGTAATGTTAGAAGGGGCTCTGATTTGTCATGTCATACATCATTTTGTTTGCTTTTATACAGATCCCTAGGAACAATTAGAATTTTTATTCTCAGGAATAAACCAGGAAAGCGGGTGTGGGAACCATCATGCTAAATCAGACCAGTGCTCCACTGAATCCACGTCACTGTCCAGTCTATAACCAAAACCAACTGGTTCAGAGTGGGATATATAAAACCTACAGAAGATTAGTGATTAAATCTGTCCACATCTTCTTGACTATTTAGGTCTGATAACACCTTAAAACTCATTGTTAACATTAGTAGTCTCTGCTTTACATCTTACACCGTATTTCAAACACTCAGTATCTATGAAACAGTGGTTTCTTACTACAGCTTTTCCAAAATAGGACCCATTAAAAATAAAGTGAGAATTGAACTGGTGTAGAAATCAAGATGGTATTAAGTTCATTGTGTTTTGCCTAGACTTAGGAAATCATTAGTTACTGAGTATAGGTGCTCTCAGGAGCAGTAAAATATTCTAGACCATGCTAGCAGACCAGCAAACAGTAAAACACTGTGCTGAGTTTCTGATTAGACATTTTTTTGCCTGATTATGGTTAAGTGCCACCTAGCTAAAGTGCTTCAGGTGACTCATGCAGAATTAGATAAATAATTGATTTTGTTAAGGCTTTAGTAAGTTGGTCTGGCATACAAAACTTTCAAAAATGGGCACAAGATTTTGTGTGGAACTTCTAGAGTTAGTTAGTTGCCAAATGGTAGCTGTTTGAACAGCTCCAACATTCATGTAGATGGTTTACCTTGTTATATATATATCACTACAGTACAACATAGCTTGTCCAGCAGAACTGGAACTGAAATTTCTGGTCACCCTGAAGTGGTATGTCAGATCTTGCTAGGCCAGAAAGTAATTCATATATCTCCAAAGAACTGAGCTGAAAATCAAATTAAGATTGTTTATTTCTTCAGATAAAAGGGTCCATGCAATATCTTCACATACAAAAGATACAGATAATACAGTTGCTTATTTTGCCACCTGCTGGTTCTCTTTTTACTTTTGAACAACAAAAAACCTAGTTATTTTTTCAGTATATTTTCCATGTCATAATTTTCAGAAGTTGTAAGTAGAAAACAGCTGTCATTTTTACTATATCTATAATCTATATCTATAATATATACAATCTGGTCTATAAGATTGTGCAACATTTTAATTTTAGTTACTCCGTTATTGGTAATTATAACGGTGCCCTGCTAATCAATTAAATATTAATTTCACTATTTCTTATGTATATACTGAAAGTACTTCCTATGTATCTTTATAAGGTTATGAGTTTGGAAAATTTGCCTTCCTTCACAGAAAAGGGATCAGCAATTCTATAATGTCAACTAATGTAGTAGGAAACCTGCTTTCTGACCTGGCCGAAATGAAAATTTATGCAGTGTTCTGACTGTATTAATAA
>NW_010310042.1:0-5895 GCF_000700745.2 Antrostomus carolinensis | reverse complement strand
GAAAGAGAGAAACCAAAACCTATTCCAAAAATCAAATGCTAATTTCATCTGAAGACAAGCACCTGAATTTCTGCCACAAAGCGAGAATAGTGTTGCTGTGAGCATTGCAATGACCGTTTGGCATTTCAGCTGTTGGCCCTGCAGCATATAATCACAGGGTGTATTTAAGTTCTCCAGCAATTGCAAGTCTACTAAAAAAATAGTATTCTGACATCCATCAAGCTGAAGGAATGACAGGTGGAAAATACATATGAATATAAATTGCATTCTTCCTGAGGGTGCTTTTTGTATAAAAAGTGATTGAGCTTGCATTTGAGTAAGGTTTTTTTCATTTTTCTTTGCAATCTTGAAGTCATTTGGTAACAATAACACAGTCTAATTGTTTTATGAAGCTATTATGAGTATTTAGTTTATAATGACTACCTGTGCACTATGCAGAGAAAAATCTTCCACTTTTGTAATATAAGAATCTCTGTGCTTTTGCAAAGTGCAGTTTTAAGGATGGTTGTGAGGGATTTGGAAACCACAGCTGTCTTTCCTTCTCCTTTGGAAGCTGTCTATGTTAACAGCAATAACCTCTGCTCCCTTCAAGTGATGACATTCCCAGAAGAAAATTCTTTTATGCAATGTCTTCCAGGTCATAGAAAATAAAAGTCACTGAGTCACCTATATGGCAAAATCTAAAGAAATTGAATTAAATGCCAGCTCGATGGTGACATAAGGTATAAACCCTATAGCGTAGGCAAGTAGCAGTTAAGCCCTTGCTTATGTCTATCATTGTGGGCTTCTCGTTGAAAGCTTATCTTCAAGAGCTAAGATATTAAGGTCCCTGCCCAATACTGCTTTGTTACATAGGCTTAATGTTAAGTAAACTGGTAATTCTACTGATAATTAAGTAAAATGGTAGTTCTAATGAGTCAACAATAGTCTTCATGTCATACAAGACCTTTCCAGTTAAAAGTCTCAAATAGGCAGTGCTATACAGGCAGAATGTTGAAAAATTGAATGAAAACATAGTTTTAAGCCTTTAAATCAGGAACATCTTTTCCACTACAGACTGAAATGTGAATTTTCTTTCTCTTCTGGAAACAGTTTCCTTGAAACATATTTTCTTCAGCTCCATCTCTAGTGGCAAAAGGACAAGTTTGAAGGTCAGACCTTAAGAAGATCCTTTATTTCTTACAAAGATATTGAACAAAACAAAGCTGTGCTACAAGTCAGTCTCCAACTTGAAGCATTGTGGACACAGCTAAATAGGATAATTTGCAGTAGCCTAAACTCATTATTGTATTCATTCTCTCAGACTGAATATATCTTCCTTACTTGGTTAGAAGAGCATGTTTTTTACTTCTTGGCACATCGTTGTATCTTTACACATCAAAATCTTAATTTCTTATTCATTTTGTTGGAAGTTATATCTAAATAATGACACAAAAGTGAACCTTCTGCGCCTGGATTTTTCACCTAATTGAAGAAGTACAGAAGCTCTCCACTCTGCCTGCAAACCTGGTTCAACATTACACACATTTACTTGAGTATACAAGGAAATGTATAGCTAAAATAATGACTCCACAGTAAACTACTGCTGCAAGCATTATGAGAATATCTGCATCAAGGCATGCCAAAGTGATAACTCAGGACCATCTACTGTAATATTTTTCTTGAATAGCAAGAGGATAATGAAAGTCCCCAGCCTTCACTACACCCTTCAAGATTTTCCTAACCATAGGAGCACTTGAAAGCTCAAGAAATTTTAGGTTAGTGTGAATGTAAAAAGACACATCTTGTGTTCCAATGTGCACAGAGAATCTTGTGTGTAGTCCCAGCAACCACAAACCAAAAACGAGGCCAGACTGCACTTGACTGGGGTAGGAGATGGGTTAACTCAGTGCAATAGCTAGAAAGCCTCTACAAGCAAGGCTGCAATTGAGACATAAAAGGAATTTAAAGCTACTTCTCTGATAAGAAAAAATTAAGAAAGAAAGATGATATTGAGTACAGGGCAAGAAGCCACATACAATCTCATAGCTGAGTATTCCTGAGGGGAAAAAGAGAAAGGAAAAGAGGCCCATATGAATAGATGCCCTTAAATTAGTTTTGAAGCAAAAATCTGCGGTGACCACTGATCTGAGATCATTTATTCCCCATCTCTAGCTGTTAAGTATACAGATCTCAGCTGGGCCCATTTGGTATTTATCGTTTCTCTAGGGAGAGAAGGGAAAAATCAGTGTAGAGACTTCCCAGTCTTTGAAAGCCCAAAATAATAGCTGTTACACTTCACATTGGCTGACCTTTGTGATTGAGGACATGCTTCCAACTGGCTCAGTTATTTTCTCAGTAGAGATGTCAGTGTGCTGCACATACTCCACATCACCAAAGGAAACTTTAGGGACATCTTAGTAATCAGGACTCCAATGAAAGCAGCTTTCATTTTCATGAGAAGATTTCTTCCAAACTGCACCTGGTAAATTAAGAATTGTTGTGAATTCACTGTGTTTAGATAGTGTGACACTACTAACCCAACAAATGGTATTACTTCATAAACTAAATATATGTTTTAGTGTAGTAATACATCAAGAGATGATACCCTAAAATAGTTCTTCAGATAACTCTGCAGATATTATAAAATGATTACTTTAAAATATGAAAGCACAAGAAAGACTGTTCTTCATAGTCTGTGCTATAGACTTTATGACCAAAATTTTAGCTGCATCTGATCTAGCCGTTGTCTTTGAACTTCAGAACTTTGACAATAAAAGTGGTTTAAAAAATAAGATTTATTTTTGTCACGATAGTATGGCTGCCTAAGAAGTATTTTCTCCCTGACAGTGCATCAGCCACTGTAGTAAAGGCTGGGATTGAGTTTAATAAGACTGTATCATAAAAAAGGAGGGAAAAAAGCATGATAAAAATGAAATCAGCTTCAAAATAGAAGTACTTTGTAGTCCAAAATCCTCCACTGCTCAGGCCACAGAAAGATCTCAGGGGAAAAGGAGGGCAAATGAAAGAAATATTTTTTGTTTTTCTGTGCATGATACCAAAGACCTTACTATTTTAGTAGAAACTTTAGAAGAAAACAAAGCTCTGAGACCATGCAAAGCACCTAAACTTGTGAATGTCATTCAAAGTGTGGAGAGTGGTGGAAAAGACATTTCCAGTATTGTCTGAGTGGTAGGTTGTATTTTAAGTCCCAATCCACAGGAAGTTAAGAGAGGCTTGGAAGCTCCATTTACATTTCTGCGTGGTATGCCTGGACTCTAGAAAAAAGTGCCAGTAGCAGAATGAATGAAATGCAGTCGCTTGAGCTTGGGAGTGTAGGATATCAGTCTTTTACAGTTACTGATCAGGTGAATAAATTCTAGTTTGCAGCTGCCATATGGCCACCTCATATACATTTTCAAGTCCTGACAGAAGCTGGTGTGAGGTGCAAAATTATTTTTATTTAAGAATTTCTCTATTACAGTTGAGATTTTAGAGGCCAGAATTAGAGGGTGCTGAATTATGTCCGCTCACACCAAACACAGTAAAATTTGAAAGCATGCAGTCTGGACCTTTTGAAGATACCATTTGAACATCTTGTGGGAAAACTGTCTGTGCTTACATGACCATGCTGCTCTGTGTATTACACATCTTGGAAACATAAGATTAATGTTGTGCAGGAAATACTGTAATAGGCCAGAAAACTAAACAAACAGCAGCCATTCTCCACTCTCAGCTATTTCATCGACTTTCTGCTATTGTTACAGATGGTTTGACTAAAAACAGAAAGAAGTGAGTCTGAACACCCCTCCTACAGGAAAACCTGCAGTGCAGAATAATGGATAAGGAAATCTCTGCAAACTCTATTAGAGGGTTCTTCTCAGTCATTCCAAATGGGGAGGGAGTAAGGTTTACTTTCCTGTGAAGGGACACAGCAAATTTATGTGAATATGAGCTACAGTCTGACGTCAGAGTTATTCCAGGCAATCAACTGCAGAGCAAACCATTTGGCCATGGAGGTATCTAACAAACTTGCACAAAAAATAATTCCTGGTAGAAGCCTCAGGAGTAATCACACACATAATCCTCTTAGAAAAGAAGTCCCTTGTAAGCATTAAAGGTTAAATGACATCAATGCCCTCCCAAAATAAAAACAAAACAGATCATCAGGGAAATTGTTTCTGATTGTTAGAATATCAGAACAGTGTTGCCAGTTCAAACACTCTAAAGAACATTTGTCTGGAAAACCATATGATACAATTCATTGGACAGTGACCTGCACAAAGAGCAGGCTGCTGTCTAGCTGCTAATGCTGGGGTCATGAGGAGAGGAAGAAAAAAATTGCTATGAAAAGAATCACCATAGAATTGCAGGCAGAAAATTCAGCAAATGAACTGAACTCTTGTGGAACTATAATTCACAAAAAGATAATTTATTTTCTAGATTACAGGCTAGAAGAGATGTATGGATTCCTAAGACCTGTTAGAGTTTCAGGCACATATGATGCCTCTGCACTGAGAATACTTCACGGTTTACTGAGCATGAAGAGTACTCATGGTATTTCTAACTAGTCATGGTTGTTTCGTGTGTGTATTGGGTTTGCATGGCCAGATTTTGGCAGAAGAAGGGTTGCAGGGTTGGTTTCTGTGAGAAGCTGCCAGAAGCTTCCCCTATGTCTGATAGAGCTAATGCCAGCCACCTCCAAGAAGGACCTTCTGCTGGCCAAAGCTGAGCCCATCAGAGACAGTGGTAGTGTCTCTGTGATAACATATTTAAGAAGGGGAAAACCCTGCACAACATCATCAGCAGCAGCAGTCAGGAGAGAGAAGTGAAAAATATGTGAGAGGAACAACTCTGCAGACACCAAGGTCAGTGAAGGAGGAAGTGGAGGAGATGCTTCAGGTGCCAGGGCAGAGATTCCCCTACAGCTTGTGGTGAAGACCATGGGGAGGCAGATTGTCCCCATGCAGCCCATTGAGGTCCATGGTGGAGCAGATGCATCCACCTGCAGCCTGTGGAAGACCCCATGCTGGAGCAAGTGGATGCACCTGAAGGAGGCTGTGACCTTGTGGGAAGCCTGCACTGGAGTAGGTTCCTGGCAGGTCCTGTGGCCCTGTGGAGGGAGGAGCCCATGCTGAAGCAGGTTTTCTGGCAAGACTTGTGGCCCCCTGGGGGACCCATGCTGGAGCAGTTTGTTCCAGAAGGACTGCTCACTATCAAAGGGACCCATGCTGAGCAGTTTGTGAAGAACTGTAGCTTGTCGGAAGGACTCACCTTGGAGAAGTTCATGGAGGACTGTGTCACATGGGATGGAACCCATGCTGGAGCAGGAGAAGCGTGTGAGGATTCCTTCCCCTGAGGAGGAAGGAATGGCAGAAACAATGTGTGATGAACTGACCACAACACCCATTTGCTGTCCCCTGATGCTGCTGAAGGGGAGAGAAAATCAGGAGCAAAGTTGAGCCTGGGAAGAAGGGATGAATGGGGGAAGGTGTTTTAAGATTTGTTTTTTATTTTCTCATTGTTTTACTCTGTTTTGATTAGTAATAAATCCCAAAGACAAGTCTGGTTTGCTAGTGATGGTAATTGGTGGGTGATCTCTCCCTGTCCTTATCTCAACCATGAACCTTTAGTTATATTTTCTCTTTCCTGTCCAGCTGAGAAGTGGAGTAATGGAGCAGCTTTGGTGGGCAGGGTCAACCCGCCACAGTGTGTCTCAATCAGGACAAATTTGATGCCTTTGTTTAAAATGAAATAAGAAATGCTGCAGTGTGACAGACAGTACAAAAAGAAAGAGGAAATATAAAAATGCTTACTTGAAAAGGGTGGACATGAGAAACATGCAAATACTGTGTGAAACAAACGAAAGTGAATGTACTCTGAAAGGCGACCATGAGATGGTGAAGTTCAGGATCT
>NW_010310041.1:28967-33277 GCF_000700745.2 Antrostomus carolinensis | reverse complement strand
CATGTTCAGCTTCTCCTCCCCCAGCACCCCATTTGTCTCCAAACCATCCCCAGGAACCCAGCTGAGCAGTTTCATTTCAAGTGCCTGACGCTTCTGGTAAATGAACATAAATTGGGCCTCAGTTCTGCCTCAATTAGAGCACACAAGAGCGAGTTAATTAGGCTGACGAGTGAGGGGTCAGGCTCTGCCCCGGGGACTGGCAGCATCCTCCCTGCTGGGACACGGCTGCAGTCATGGACACGGTCATGTACAGGGTGGTTTCACCCCTCTGCCTTTGTCTCACACCACAGGGGACACCACCAGTGCCCAGAGTATCACTGGGATTTTTTTTTTCCCTGGATAAATTTAACCAGATCGACCCTTTCACCTGGATCATCGCCCAGCTCCGGTGAGCGATGCAGGGTCAGTGGTTGCTCCCATTATCCCCAGCTTCTCCTTGCTGCAGGTCCACTGGAGCTGTGGACACTTTGCTTTCTGGCTTCTCTCTGTCCTTTGGCTGTACACAGACCTGGTTTCCATCCACATCCCGAGCACGTGGCAGCAGCTGTTGTTTTTTGGGAGCATAATAAAGAGAGAAGTGGAAGGCATGACCATCCCTGGGGTGGGAGCTGCTCGTATTGATCCTTTTATAGCCCCACGTGAGCTGTTGCCTGTCCAAGAGAAAGCACCTGCACTCACTTAGCAGCTTTCTTGGGCACCCATCCAGCACTCCAGGACCTCCCTTTTCCTGGCCTGGGTTTGCCCCCAGCCTTTGCCTGACCTCCATGCCCATTGCCAGCCCTAAGCTTCATTTTCAGCCATGAACCATCTGTGGACCATAAACAAGTGGAGTGGGATGATCCCCTGATCACAGAATCACAGAATGGTCAGGGTGGGAAGAGACCTCTGGAGAACATCTAACCCAACCCCTCTGCCAAAGCAGGTCCACCTAGATCAAGCTGCACAGGACTGCATCCAGGCAGGTCTTGAATATCTCTAGAGGAGATGTTGAGCAAAGCATCCATGGGATGCTCTCTGCATCCCAACCCCGAGGACGTTGCCTGAGTGAGTACAAGGGGATCAAACCCCACCAGGATGGAGGTCCCAACTAGACCCCCCCCTCAACCTGAGTTGTAACACGGATCCTACAGGGAATGAAGAGTCATCACAGGAGACTGAATCAAGAAGACGCTTTAATCAGATTTATCAGACAGATCTGGATCTCCAAATAAATAGATTTATCAAAAAAAAGAACAAAACAAGAAACCAGGGATAAATACACGTACCAAAACAACCTGAAAATCTCCCAAAGCTATTTCCAGACAGGGGGAGAGCGATGCTGCTGCCCACCCTCCTCCCCACACTGCAGAAATGGTCCTGTTTGCCCTTTGGGACATGTCCCTCCTGTGAATACAGCCCAGTAGATATTATGTAGGATAAATATCAATATAGAGCATAATAACATGCTTAGTAGCGACCTTAGTGCAGCTTTCAGGGTCTCAGATTCTATCAGCAGATGGGTCACCCCCAAACAACTACATCTTCAAGTGACCTGCAAAGAAAGGAAAAGAATTCTTCCCAGCTGAAACATGAGAAAAAGAGACGACAAGATTTTTCATGAAATTCAACCAAATTTGAATTTGATCAACAAACCCCCTTTGCAGATCACTGGGGCTCCAAGAAAAGAAATAAGGATGATTTTTCTTTCCTTGCAGGACATCTTGATGCCAGGGATTGGTAAAAAAAACATGGTCATGTTCTGCTTTGTTGCTAGCTCCTGATGTTCTTCAGAAACGCTGAGGTGTCAGGGATGTTGCCCAAGGAAGCTGTGGCTGCTCCTCCCTGGAGGTGTTGAAGGCCAGGTTGGATGAGGCTTTGAGCAACGTGGTCTAGTGGAAGGTGTCCCTGCTGCTGGCAGGGGGGTTGGAACTGGATGAGCTTTAAGGTCCCTTCCAATCCAAACCATTCTATGATTCTATGTATCCCACCTCTTGACGTCGCACCAGGTCTCACATCTCCACCATCTCTCCCTCTTCTCAGCATCTTGGGTAGCAGGAGGTGATGGTCGGCCTCGCGTTCTCCTGCTGGAGAGAGGCACCTCCACGGCTGTGGCTTCATGGTGGTTGAAGTTGGGTTTGTTTGCTGGAGTTTCTGTAATTTACACTAGTGTATCTTTTATTGCTGTGCCAGTCTAATTAATAATGCCATTAATTGTTTTCCATATATAGGTGTATGTGTGTATGTGTGTGTGTGTGTAGATAAATCAATAGCTAGGTTACAGTTTTGGGGTTGTTTTTTTTTTCTTTACAAGTTCTTTGTTTCTTTCTCTGGGCTCTCTGTCATCTTCAACTCTGATGTCTGGGCTTGGAAAATGTTCCAGTGACCTGGATGAGAAGAGATGGATGCTCATTAGCAACAACTCTTGGAGGAGGAAAATACAATTTATGCCATGTGTAGCACCCTCCACAGTGGAGGAGCCCGTGCTGGGAGAGAGGTGGGGAGACAGGTCTACCCACAACACTGGCCATGGCCAGAGCAGCTCATCAGTGGTCCCATAAGTACAGAATCCCAGAATTGCCTGGATTGGAAAAGCCCTTCAAGATCATCAAGTCCAACCATGAACCCAACACTGACAAGTCCCCAACTAACCCATGTCCCTCAGCACTGTGTCTACACGACTGTTCAATCCCTCCAGGGATGGGGACTCCACCACTGCCCTGGGCAACCCCTTCCAATGCCTCAGAACCCTTGCAGCAAAGAAATTCTTCCTCACATCCCATCTCAACTGCCCTGGCCACAACTTCAGCCCATTTCCTCTTGTCCTGTCCCTTGGTCCTTGGTTGGACAGACCCACCCCCCCCTCTCTCCACCCTCCTCCAAGGGACTTGCACAGAGCCACAAGGTCTCCCCTCAGCCTCCTTTTCTCCAGGCTCAACACCCCCAGCTCCCTCAGCCACAAGGGAACTCAGCACACTTGTGCTCCAGACCCTTCCCCAGCTCCGTTGCCCTTCTCTGGACACGCTCCAGCACCTCCATGTCCTTCTTGGACTCAGGGGCCCAACACTGAACCCAGCACTCCAGCTGTGGCCTCACCAAACCCAGTCTTTGGACTTTGCCATCTTGCAATTAAGATGGTATTTGGGATCAAGAGGGGCTCTCTATAGCTCCTGCAATGCAATTAACAGCACAGTCAATGGTATTTCCAACGTTCCAGCAAAACCAGGACACCTGGAAACCACTTGCACACTGTCAAAAGAAAAGGAGCTCAGCTTGAAACAGGAAGAAATCCCCTCTCTGCCTCCTCAAAGGATGCTTTAACATGACCAGGTTCTCCTCAGCGTGTCTAGGATTTGGGTTCCTTGCTTCTCAGGGGGAAGAAGCATTTTGCTTGTCCTCTGACTCATCACCAGAAAGCCTAAATTCACATTTTGTGGGCCAGGGTGAGGTATGTTCCTCTCCTCCCTTCTATCAGCCCCATTTCTTTGGGGTGGGTTGCTCAAAACCCCCACATCTATACTTATTTATCTGCTGCTGCCCCAGCCTGAGCTCTTCAGGCAAGGCTTTGCAACCACCTATGGTTGGGGAAGATCCTGCTGCAGATGGAGAAGAAACCCCCACCCCAAGATCCCACCACAGCCTCACCAGTGAGCTGCAGACCTCCTGCCAAGCATGTGCACATGGGAGAGAGCTGGGAAACACCCCAAAAATGAGCACAAAGCACCTCAACCCTTCTCCTTGCTGCCTCAAAACACCAACACCCTCATTCTTGCAGGAGGTGGCTGGAGGTGCTTTCCCTCTAGGTGGTCACTTCCCCCATAATCCCAGCAAGGATTATGCAGCCCTAACATCGTCATCCCCAAGTGGAACATATTTTCTAGCTGAATTAATCTCCTGTTATGAAGAAATCACTGGCCAGTGCTTTCCTAGAACTTGCAGCAACGGCAGAGGGCTGGTTTCACAACAGGGTTATTTGTCAGGGGAAACTGAGGCAAGAAGAAGGAGGCACATGCCAGAGACCCCACCAGGATATGAAGCCCAACCTGGGAGCAGGGATTTGAAAATCCCCCAGGATTTGGTCACAAGATGTTGTCTTGAATGGATTGGAGGTGAAAACAAATCTCCACCCTCTCCAGGGTACTGGGTGTACTGGTATGCACTGGGCAGCAGAGCCATTCCCAGTTGACCTGATGACCTGTGGGTGCTGGACAATATAGAACTGGCTCTGATTTGATCCTAACCCATTAAATTTGAATCCAGCCCAGGAGAAGAGGCAGCCAGAGGGAAATAGCATGGCAGTTTCACTCCGTGCAGGCACTCTCGGCATGTGTACT
>NW_010310041.1:16509-28938 GCF_000700745.2 Antrostomus carolinensis | reverse complement strand
TTTTCTAACATTTACACCCATCCAAGAATGATTCTTTACAAATATTTCAAGAGTTGATTTTTTTTCAAAAACCCTCACATCACTTTTTTTTTTTCTTCCCCCCCCCCCCCCCCCCCCCACACCCCCCCCCCTGTAACTCCAGATGGATTAAATATAAAAAAATCAAACAGTTTTTTACGGGTTTTGGAAAGACAAAGCCTTTGGATTTCACAAGCCTGCAGCCACTTTTAGAAAGCTGGCTGCCCTTTCTGATACCATAAAGTGAAAATGTGACTGCTAACCAGGAGGGTTGCATATGTGTGTGTGTGTGAAGACAGGTCAACCAACCCTGACTCCACTAGATTTGCACAAGTCTTCTCCTTATGGGTCAAGTTCCTCACGCCATGCTGAGATTTATGCAGCAAAACACGGGGTTATTTGGGGCAGGATCTGCAGGAGAAGCAAGGAAATGGGACTTTTTTTTCTCCCCCTACCTTCATTCGTCCTGGTGATCAGCCTGAAGTTCTGTGCTTCTTGCTTGAATTCCTGTTTGCTGATCTTCTTGGTCTGGATCAGATGAAATATCCCTGCAAAAGGAAAACAGGAGGCATCAGACTCTTGAGATGCTCAATTTAAGGTTCAGCCTGGTTTGGATCTATACTTCTTGAGATGCAAAAAAAAGGGATATAGGTTGCACTGGATGTCTCAGGGTCTTGGTTTGGTGTGGGATCTGCTGCCAAAGCCTGGTGGGAGTTTGGGAGTGAATCCAGAGCTGGCCAAGGACCAGGAGAAAACTCATTTGAAAACAGTAACTGCTCGTTAAATCAGAACACAGCAGGGGCAACACCACGGAGCAGGTGAAAGCAATAAGGTTTTGTTGCTCTGAAAAGCATCTCACACTGGAGGAGGTCTGATCTCCCCCAAAACCACATGAGAAATAAAGGTGAGACCAATGGGAACCTCATCTTCTCTGCTCACTCTCGACCACCTATCTTCCCAACCACAGAGGTTCCTCCATCCTCAGATGTTTTCCTTTCCTGGAAGCAACCAAGGACCAAAGTTTTCCATCCCTTTACCCCCAGCTCTGAAATTCCTCCAGGACAGAGAAAAAAAAAAAACCCAAAAACCCAAACAACCCAGGAATGACCTCAACAGAGGTTGATATTTCTATCTGTGCCAACATCATCCCGTTAGTGGAGGTGCCTGACTCAGACATTTGACCCAAGAAAACCAGAACCTGCATTTAGCAACAAGAAATGACCTTTCCATGGGATTAAGGGTTACAATATTCATATTTGCCTGTGAAGTGTGACAAACCAGGCAGGTATGCCTGGCATATCCTTCTCCACCTCTCACCCAAGCTCTCCATGAGTCCAGCTTCTCCTTGCAGGCAGATGTCAGAGACAACATGGTCCCCCCCCCCACCTTATTTGGTTAAGAGATTTTTTTTTTCCCTTGATTCCCAGCAGCAATTACACATAAAAAGAAAATGTAAGGAACGGGAAGCAGGGAGCAATCCATAGAAACGAGATGTTATGGACTGTGGAAAATGAATCCAGGGAAGTTAGAAGATGTTTGGAGAAATGTGTGGCTATTTGGACTATTAATAAAGTCCTTTAAAGTGAGTTAGGAAAAGAAGTTCCTACCAGTAACAAAAGAAGATAGTGGCTGGAGATAATAAAACTGTTAATGACGTCAGAAAGGCAACAAGTGGTCAATAAATCCTTCTGGGCTATATTTAGAAAGGAGCAGGAGGGTGTGCTGATAGTCCTCGTGAAGTGCCTGATGAAGCACTTTCCAGTACATTAGTAACCAAGAGGATATTTTAAACAAGAGCCGTAAGAGCTAAACATCTTTTCATCAACCGACCTAGATAATGTTCACCCAAGAGCCCTCGGAGAGTTGGATGAGACCTTTGACCCCTTGGATGGTCTTTTCTGACATGTGCCAGGAGCTGGGGAGCAGTGGAGGAATGCAGATGATGCTCCAGCACGCACAAGGAGAGCACGAGGTGGCGTAGATAAGAATAACCCATTGCGTCCGCTGTCCACCAAAGAGGATGGAGCTGGTAAAAGGTTTTCCAGTGAGCAGGTCCTGTCCAACAGACAGGATGGTTCTGTGTGAAGTTTAGAATGAGACGGAGGGAGAGATGATATTAGGAAGAAGTTCTTCACTGTGAGGGTGGTCAGACACTGGAACAGGTTGCCCAAGGAAGCTGTGGCTGCTCCTCCCTGGAAGTGTTTGTGGTCAGGCTGGATGAGGCTTTGAGCAACCTGGTCTAGTGGAAGGTGTCCCTGCTGCTGGCAGGGGGGGTGGGACTGGATGAGCTTTAAGGTCCCTTCCAATCCAAACCATTCTATGATTCTATGGTGGGGTTGTTGGGTGCTTAACGCCTGTCTTGGTGCTTTAAAGGAGGCTGATAAGAAAGATGGGGACAGACTTTTGAGTAGGGTCTGTAGTGACAGGACAAGGGGTGATGGTTTTAAACTAAAAGAGGAGAGATCAGACTGGAGAGAAGGAAGAAATGTTTTACACTGAGGGGGGTGGTGAGCCAGTGTCCCAGGTTGGCCAGAGAAGCTGTGGCTGCTCCTCCCTGGAAGTGTTGAAGGCCAGGTTGAATGAGGCTTTGAGCAACCTGGCCTAGTGGAAGGTGTCCCTGCTGCTGGCAGGGGGGTTGGACTAGATGACCTTGAAAGGTCCCTTCCAACCCAAACTATTCTGTGATTCTATGATTCAGGGTAAACCAAGATGAAGCTGATGTCTTCTCCCTTCCATGCTACTTGTGGGGAAGGAAAAGCCAAAGGACCCAAAAGGTTATGACTGGAGAAGGATAGATGGAGAAGGATGGATGGATGAGGAAGGATGGTTGGATGGGGAATAGTGAGGAACCCAGCTAAGAAATATATGTGACTTCTAAAGGTCCCTTCCAACCCAAACCATTCTATGATTCTATGATTCTACACTTCAGGCGCTGCCTCAGGACCAGAAAACAAGCAGAGTCCAGTAGAGCACAAGGAATGAATTAAGGACCAGCCCCATCTCCAAGGGAGCAATTAATCTTTCCTAATTTGGAGAGATAAACTCTCCAGCAAAGCTCTTCTGCCCATCCTGAAATGGATGGACAGGACATACCTTCACTGCTTCTCTCTGCTGACTGCGTGAGGAACCAACATGACTCTCTAAACATGGTACATAATGCTGGACTGGGCAGTGAAGTGAACCTCATCCAAGAACCTGGTCTCAAAACTTGCTAAATCATCTGCAAAGCAAAGCTTCAGCAGGTGGACAGAGATAGGAGCATGGATGTACATGAGTATATGAGACCCATCCCAGCAGGACACAACCTTTGACCAGAGCCCTGCACCTCCTTTTGGGCTTTGTACTTCAAGAAAGACACAGAGAGAGTCCAGAGCAGAGCTATGGGAAGGACCAAAGGACCAGAAATTTCTAACATTAAGGAAAGACTGAAAAAACTCAACTGCTTAAACTATGTAAGAGAGGACCGTGACAGGAGCTGATGGCATCTGCAGGAGAAAGGAGTCTGGTCTTCACACACGTGGTGGAGAGGATGGGAAGGCATGAGCTCGAGCTGTAGGGAGGCTGCACATTGGGAAAAGTCTTCCATTAGGAAGGGATTTGTGTCACTGGAAGAGATTACACGGGCTGTCAAGTCTCCATGGCAGGAGATCTTCAAGCACATGCCAGAAGAGCATGAGGATGGCTAGTCCAGTTCCTGCAAGTCCCCTCCTGCCCAGGTGTGAGGGTACACCAGCATGATGAAACACTGGGGAACCATGAAGGTCCCAGAGCTGCAGGTTTTCAGGATAGAAAGGAATATTTTGGTCAAGGTTTAATCAACAGCCTGGCAGGGTGAATGTGGGAAGGAGGTCCATGGGGGGGACCATACCCCCAAGTACAGCCCAGACCTCCAGCAAGGCAGAGTGAAGGGCTGAAGTCAACTACAGAGCATCCAAACTGTGCTGGTCCCTCTTTGATCCTGCCCGTTCCTTTGTTGTCCTCACTTCCCATGATAATTCCTGCTCTAAAACACCAGCAAGTCACATTTCAGATCTTCTGAGGTGCTCAGATCCCTAAAAACATGGGGAAGACCTTCACTGCAACTCATCTGGGAGCTGGTCGTGCATCGACAGCAAGCTGGTTAAAGCTTTTGGCTGAGTGTTGGCACCAGTTTCTCCTCCCAACTCCTGCCTCATGGAGGAAACCATCCCAGCACAGAAATAGATGAGGCCACATAGGTATCATAAGCCCATACAAAGGTAGGTGGACAAGTTCCAGGTGTGACTTGAAGCCTCTTTGCTCCACACACACTGCTCTGTTGGTAGAGTGATGGACCATGGAGAGGTGGAATCCATATGTGACTGAGCTCATGCTCTTTCCCAGTAGTAACACTTTGCTCTGCCAAGCAAAAGAGCTGTGTTGGCCTCGGGGACAAGGGCCTCCCCTGTCCTTGGCTGGCAGGGCTCAAGAGCTCCGTGCAGACATGAAGCTTTTGGCCTCAGAAGGTGGCGAGAAGGTTTTGGTGGCGACCTCTGCCAAGGAGCGAAGAGAGGAAATGGTGGGGCCCAGACAGTGCAGGCTCAGAGCTGTCCTCCAGCTACAAGGTGCCATTGTGAAGGAGGCTTTGCTGAGGTGGGGGAGGATGGGGGCACCGTGGAGGATGGAGGATGGCAGGGGGAGGATGGAAACATGGTGACAGCCATGGCTTCATCTCTGGAGTTAATTTCTCCGGTTACCATCCACATGTGCCCACCCTGAGGGCTGAGGTCTCCTTAGGGAGAGAGGTGAGATGTGAACATACCCAAGAGACCAGAATATCTACCTACACATGTCCAGAAGACACCCAGCTACATGGGCTGAGGGTTGTGCTGTCCATAGGTAGAGTCCAACCAACCTCAAGAGCTCAAGGCAGAAGTTTCTGCAAGGGGTAGAGTAGGACCAACAAAGACTTGGGGTTGGGGCACCGAGATACTTTCCCAGGCCCAGGAGAAACACCACACAACTATCTACTGGACCAAGTGTCTCTAGTAGAGATAGGTTCCTCTTGTCCATAAGAGTGTTGCAAAATAAAATGTATGGGGACAGAGGAAGAGATTGGTGTCATTTGATGGTGTATTTGCTGTGTTTTGACTTCTGAAGGACACACCAACAGAACCATCCAAATCCACCCATCCAAAATGTGAGCTGGAGGCATTTCATCCCCACCCTGTGCACCTTTGCAGCAGCTCTGCAAGCTTTGGGTGGACCAGGGTCAAAAAAGAACAAAAGCAAAAATATGGAGTGACCAGAACATTTTTTTGGTCTGTTTTCCACGTGCATTTGGCACAGAAATGGGCAGATTTGGAGAAGCAGAACCCTGTGGCCCATCGGCTGTGCCTCTGGATGGTGTTGTAGCTCATGGTAGGGCACATTGGGACCAAAAACGGTTTCCAGTCCCTGGTCTGCAGGTAACTGCAGCAAAAGAGTTCGAGATGGGGAGTTAGAAAAGCCAACCTGCTGTCAGCAGGTTTTGAGTCATCATACAAGGTCTGGAGCACCAGTAGAAAAAAGTCTGAAAAGTTGAACAAAGCTTGGCAAGCACCAGGTTTCCACACACACCTTCTCCATTGCTGGCTGGTTTCGTTACAGTACTCACCTTTAATCAGCTTCCAGTTGTAGATTTCCACCTCTTCTGCAGGTTCCTTCTCGATGGCGATCGTCCTGAGGATCTCCTTGGAAGTCTCTGAGCTCGGTGGCACAAACATGTAGACCAGGACGCGGTTGGGGTTCTTGCCACATCGGGTGGTGACTATTTCATCAGTGGGTTTGACTCTGGTTTCTGGGCAAAAATAAGGACAGAATTCATTAAATAGGGACAGGAAGGAGCTTGGAGGAGGTCATCTCTTGGATGAGGCTTTGAGCAACCTGGTCTAGTGGAAGGTGTCCCTGCTGATGGCAGGGGAGTTGGGACTGGATGAGCTTTAAGGTCCCTTCCAACCCAAACCAGTCTATGATTCTATGATCTCAGCACCCAAGTTGAGGGAAAGGCATCTCATTGGGTCTGATGCCATGTGGCACACCTTGGTTTCCAGGGTCTGGTCCCTGGCGCCAAGGTGGGCAGCAAAGGGAGATGTTGATAAAGGATCTGTAGACCTCCCCACCTCCATATTTTCCATTCCCCTTGATTTTGGCAGCCTCTGTGCCAGCAGAGCTGGGGAAGGGGGATTTTTTCTCCACCTGGATTCCCCATACCTGCTGCAGGAACATTGGTGCCATCATCACTACAAAGCCCAAGTTGGATTCCCCACTTCCCATCTCATTCCCACTGCCATCCCTGAGGAGCAACATTGGAGAAGCAAAGGGATGAGCCCACAGCATGGGAGCCAGCACCTAGGCAACATGCCCAGCTCAACCCCACGGGTGGGCTCAGCCCCAACCCCAAGCCCCCCTCCTCACGTGGGGTACAACAATGGAGAGACCCACCCCAGGGGCACTGGTGGGACCCTACGTGACTTTTTCAACATCCTTGGTAAAGGAGAACTATTAATTTTAATATTTTTTTTTTAATATATCTGGAGTAATTAAGAATCCCTCATGGTTTTGGAAGGAGATTTATTGCCTTTGGTTGTGGTCCTTGGAACGCAGAAGAACCCAGCTCTGCTGAATTTAGCCTTGTTCTCCCTGTCGTTTTGGACGCTGCAAGTTTTTTTACACTACTCGAAAGAAAGTTTGGGCTATAAATAGACACGTGGGGTTTATTTTAGGAGGACAGTTATTTTAGGGCTGATTCTGCTCTCTCCTCTGTGCTTTCTGGGGAGGTCCTGAGCTACTCGTCTCGGTGAGGGGATGGAAATCTCAATTTAAAGGGATGAAAAGCACAAGGTTGGGTTTTTTTTCAACAATGGGAAGGAAAACATTCAGCTCTGGAAAATCAGCGTGGTGAGAAGGGGGAAGATCACAGCCCACCACCCTCACTCCTGCGTGTAAGGAAACATCCATCCCAGATCATCAAACTTCACCCACTCCAGCGTGGTGTGGATGAGTATGGATTGAGGTAGCCCCCACCTTCATGGTAGGGAAGGAACCACATGTTCTGCATGTAAGGAAACATCCATCCCAGACCATCAAACTTCATCCACACCAGGGTGGTGTGGATGAGTATGGATTGAGGTAGCCCCCACCTTCATGGTAGGGAAGGAACCACATGTTCTACGTGTAAGGAAACATCCATCCCAGACCATCAAACTTCATCCACACCAGGGTGGTTGCTCTTTGCATGGATTGAGGTAGCCCCCACCTTCATGGTAGGGAAGGAACCACATGTTCACACAAGTACAACAACCTCAGAACTTCATGCTGGAGCTACTCAATGGCATTGGGGAGCAGGAGTGGTGACCCAAGGGTCCTGGCCACTAGCAGCCGTGATGGTCTCCTCATCTGACCAATGCATTGCTGCAGTTCCCCTTGGATGGAGATCCCTGCTGCAAACAGAAATCACTCAGCATTGCTCTCCAAGCTACTGGGTACAAAGAAGGAAGACGACAGTCATGGCAACTGCCTGGAAAAAGAAGATGGGTGAAACCTCAGTGCAGTGGAGTAGAGGACAAGCATGTAACTTGGCTGAGCAACACGTGTGTGATTGCTATCTCCAAGTACTGGAAAGCAAGAAGAAAATCATTTTGGCTGGGTCAGAGTGTTTAACTGGAAATAAATGAAGACTGAACAGCAGACAAGAGATCCCAGCAGAGAAAGTTGTAGTCTTTAAACCAGAAAGACCCGCTATAATGGGAATGAAAGACTGGAAGGGTTCTGTTCAGTCATCACATCCCATTCCCACCAGGCACCACATCATAAATCCTGCTCATAAACATCTCAGAAACCTTATT
Organism: Antrostomus carolinensis; assembly: GCF_000700745.2. Classification (NCBI taxonomy): domain Eukaryota; kingdom Metazoa; phylum Chordata; class Aves; order Caprimulgiformes; family Caprimulgidae; genus Antrostomus; species Antrostomus carolinensis. The sequence goes on along the minus strand of NW_010310041.1, from coordinate 21,076 downwards.
AAAACAAGCTGAGCTTCTGCTCTTTGCTCCTCTGGGGAGGCCATCCCAGAACCTTCCTGCTCAGAGGCTGGAAAAGCTTGAAACTCCTGGCTGAAATTATTTTGCAGCCTGTTTGTCCCCGTTCTTAAATACGGCAACGCTCCTCGCTTGTTCTCCCTGGTGAGACCACTCAACGAAACCACCTTGAAGGTGCACATCAGAGGAGATCACCCAGAAACTGCTGCAGGTTCAGAGAAACTCCGGTGTCTTTAGTCTCTCTAAGGAAGCAGTGGGTGGTCCCTCGTGTAAACATCTACCGCTGAATGACAGCACCAAGAGGTATAACCTAGAAAACATTCTCCAGTGGGAACAGGAGAAGATCTCATGCCCTGTGACATCTTTGCCAGGTCTGTGGTTTAAGGTAAACAGCTTTCCAAAGACTAAGAAGCAGCTGAGAGACCCAAAAGCCATTGAACATTACAAAACAAGAGGTCCTCTCCACCATGTCCCAGCCTCAGCACCAGCCCACCCCAAGAGTTGTGTGCCTAACCCTCTCCTTCCAGGGATGGGGACCTCAACTCAAATTAAAAACAAACCCCATGAGTGCCACAGAAAACCCTGCACCCAGAAAGTGTCCTCCTGATTTCAGACCTACATTCCAGCTGCCACAATTTAACGCTATGACTTCTTGTCCCAGCTGGAGATCTGGACAACAGACTGAAGACTCTGAAGACTCTTAGCACATCCCTCCTTGGGCATCTTTCTCCAGACTACACTCACCCAACAGATGCAACCTTTTGGGATCAGTGCAGCATCCTCACCTGGGGTCAGTCCTGCTGCCCTTCAAGACAGGTCAACCCTCACATCAGTGCTTGCCCTGCTGTTTTTTTTTAGTCACCAGTGATGTGAACTCCTACACATCTGTCTGCCTGGAGCTTCAAACCGAGGTTAAAGGAAGGAACTGGAAGGCAACTGCAGGAGCAGGTGGGATCTCACCTACCTGGACATATTTTACAGCATTTCCCATCTACTTTCTCTGGATAATCACATGGATACTCCTTGGGGCATGTGATCTTCTGGCAATCTTGGACACCATCCCTGCAAGTGCAGAGGATGCAGGGCAGGAGGCCGTAGAGTCGGAAGACAGGATGCCACACTTCTCCGTGGGAGTAGGTCTTCCCGTTGTAAACACAAGCTGGAGAAGAGAGAGAAGAGTTGCCAGTAGAAAGAAATCTTCCTCCCCTTTGTGCTCCCAGTGTTGGGTGGAGCTCAACACATTTCACCACCTCAGAAACCGGTGGCCCTGCTGTCTGGAAGAGCATAGTCCTCCAGCAGCACTGAACACTGGGATATTACAACCACGCCACCCAGGAGGTGCCATGGGGTAGGGGGACCAGGTTCCAAGAGATGGAAGCTGCTGGGGTCAACCAACCTGGTGGGGATGAGTGGTTAAGTATGGGCAAGACCTCACCTGCCTCCAAGGCTCTGCAAGCCCAGGGTCTCTCCCAGGCTGTCACAGGCATGAAGCACAGTGAAGGGTGCCACCTGCTGACTCCTCCATGAACATTTTTGGAAGTCCCAAAATTTCCTCCAGGGCTTCACCTTCAAGGATTGGAAAGAGCCCTTCTGGAGACACAGTGGTGGGACAGCTCCCAAGAGGAGAAGGGACCTGTTTTTCCCCATCTGGCTCCATGGGGTTGCCTCCTCATCTCACTTTCCTACTCTTTCCTCCAGGAGAAAGATCACATGGTGGGTAAGTGCAAGGAGGAACATCCTGTCCTTCTGCAGCTCTATCCTGGAAGGACCATGTGAGGTCTTCAAGCTGAGCACCTCCCTTTTCAGGTCTCAGATCACCAGAACACCCCAAGGACCAATCTTCTGACAACCTTTTTCAGAAAATGGTAGATTCATGAAGCCAAGAGGCTGTTGGTGACCAGGGCTGAGATAGCTGGGTGAGGTTGGCTGTGGAGAAGTGGGAAGTGAGACTTGGTGATGGAAACCTGCTGCTGAAACAAATTTCCTGGAGAATTCAAAGTCCTGGAGAAGTCACCTTAGGCCACATACAGACTGCCTGGTCCCTCCATCCCTTACCTTTCTTGTGCTTCTCTTTCAAAACGATCTTCACGGTGGTTCCACCTCCTCCTTTGGGTTTGAAGCTCCTGGGAATGAATTCTAAGGAAGAACTGAGAACAGTGGATGCGGTGGCTCCGAGTGGCTTCCTGCCCATCGCTTCTCCCAAGCACTGGTCTTGTGAGTGCCTCTGTGAGTAGTCAGAGAGGAGAAGGAGACTCAGATCCTGGCAGTTGGGTTGTTCTCATTCCAAAGCACGCTGGAAAAAGCCACGCAGTGTCCTGCACACCTTCCACTTTCCCACACTCAACCTAATGCCCTCAGAGAAGCATCTGAGGTCCTATATCACTAACATAGGCAAGAAAATGGGCTGGTCTTTTCTAGATGCCTGATGGGAAACCAAAGACTGGCATCCATGTGACTCAAACAGGATCAAGAGTTGAGGACAGGCCATATCCTCCTGTCTTCTCACCTGGTGGACACCAAGAAGTTTGGTGTGGGGTTGCCAGCCAGCAGGACTGAAATCCCATCCTAGGAACATCCTGGGCTTCCAAGAGCAAACTGCCAGGAGAAGACATGTAGCACAAAGGGTCCCCTTGTGTCTGTTTTGGAGATTTTATAGGTGGTGGAGGTACAACGCTGGCGGTTCACCCAGCAGTATGGAAAAGGGCAGAGCCAGGAACTGTAAGTGACCTAATTCCACAGACATGGCATGGGCTGCCCAGCTCCGAAATGTCATCGTGAATCAACCCTTGGCAGCCAAGGAGTCACTTTTTCCTTACAAACAGCCTGGGGAAAGCACACTGGTGGCCAGTTCCAGTGCTGGCTGCTCTCTAGGAGCTATGAGCAGGCAAGGACACCTTTGAGCCCAGAGTGGAGAGGAGACAGCAGCTCCTGAAGCAAAAGACCCCAAAGAGAGATTTGGGCCATGTGGTTTTATGGGTAAGGGTCACACCTGGCTGTTGGTCACCTCTGAGTCTGCTCTGTCTCTGTTCCTCAGCTGTTTTAACCAAAAAGGAAGAGAAATTGCCCAAGATTTCCAGTTCCCACAGGTCTTTTGCTCTTCCAAAGACATCAGAGATACTTCAGAGAAAGAGGACAAGAGTATTTCCCTGGTGGTTTGAGGTCTCAACCTCTGCTGATAGCCCTCACCTAGAGTCAATTCCAAGACACAATTCATCTGCAAACTAAGTGTATGTGGTTCTGCTGTCCAAGGAACTGACTACCCTCCTAGAGCTGCTGTGGGTCATTTCTTTGTAGAAGACTATGGCCAAGGGCAGATGGTTTTCTTTGAGCTGTTGAATGGGGCTGTGCTAGAAGCAATCAACTGAGTTTTAAAATGCAAAGGTCACGTACAACACCTCTGTTTAACTGCAGGGGTTCCTCTTCTGTGGACTTCTCATACGAGCCATCTGCAAGGAAAAAAAACCATTGTCCTGTGAAATGCTGCAGGGTTGGATGAGGATTTGCTCTCTCTTTGACTGAAAGCACCTATCTTCAGGGTACTGACCCACCTCTGAGGTCTGGAGAGGGAAGAGCTTCGAATATGCAATTCCCATTACCCAAAGCAAATTGGAGCCATACCCCAAAACCACTTTTCTCCCCACTGACTATTAACAAGAGCTGGGCTCCAAGAAAGACATGGCCTTGTAGCTTCTGAAGTTAGGTGGCATGAAAACACCCCAGAGATAGAGTAGGAGGTGATGGGAATGATGTGGCATTAAAAAGAAATCCAAAGACGTTTTTCACTGAGTCAATGTCATGCCTCAGCTGCACCAAATAAAAACAGGAGAGAGGAACACAAATTGGAGAGTTTGGAGGAGGTTATTCTGTGTTGATGGCCAGGAGACCACCATGGCCTTCTGGTTTCATAAATATTTCTCATATTAAAGAGTTATTTTATGCTGTGACTTCATTGTCAGCAAGGTGGGAGCTTGCTGCCCATTCATTCTTGAGTCTGTCTCACCTGGAGACATGGAGTTTGTTTCTCTCCTCATTCTCTCAGGTTTGAACAGAAGAAATAGAAGCACATTCAAGAGTTTCTCCCCCATGGAGAGCTGTGGGAGTGAAACTCAGCCATACTCTACTGGGATGGAAGGGGAGTTTTCCCTGACTGTCCTGGAAATTTCCCTGGAGCAACAGCATGCATGATCTTTACATGGTCCATACAACCATCTCCATCCTGATGGATGAGTGGTCTGGAGGACTTTGCCCTCCATATGGGTCACATCTCTTGCATGATGCACCAAAGAGCTCAGCTCTGGCCAGCGTGTGGGCTGCAGGGAGGCAGGACACAGCTAGGTGTGGGAGATAAAGCATGCAAGATAAAAACTGAGCCCCTCATCTTTTGTTTCCTGGTGCAGCCAAGACGTAGCAAGTGGCCTGACTTGCAGCACAGGCTTCCAAAATCCTGCTAAGGTGGTTTGAAATGGCTCCTGCCAGCTGGTGGCATTGTCTATGTCACAGAATCATAGAATCATAGAATGGTTAGGATTGGAAGGGACCTTAAAGCTCATCC
>NW_010310041.1:14935-16298 GCF_000700745.2 Antrostomus carolinensis | reverse complement strand
GAATCCGGCACGGTTAGGGGAGAAGAACACAACAGTTCTGGGCAGGTCACCAAGCCACAGTAAATCTGGCCTTCCTAGGAGACAGGAGCAAAAAACAAAGTGTTGTCACCACTATCAAGGTCTGGTCAGGGGTGTCTGTCACCCACGTTGAGGTGGCAGCACTTCAGATTGCAGATCTAGCATAAACCGTAAGCCCCCTCAATAGTCCATCTTCAGATGTCACCAACCATCTAGCAAGTGACAGATGAAAATCTGGCCCACTGCACTCTCCATCCCGTGGGGTATAGCATGGTGGGTGGTGTCCTCTCCTAAAACAATGGGTCTACCAATTACCAGTCCACATGCTCATGAGTAGAGTGGTCTTCTCCAAAAAAAGGGAGACAGTACCTTGCTCTCAGGCATCATTAGTACAACTGGATCTGAAACAGCCACCACACACCAGAAAACTCTGTGCAACACCCACCACTTTGAAGTGGCACAAGAACCTTTTCTCTGGCATCTCCCAGGACAAGGACCTGGAGGAAAGGGGGAAAGAGGAAGTGTGATGCTGAACCAAGACCCAGGTCCACGCCACAGCTCTGCATCCTTCTGGGTTATTCAATAAAACCAGAGCCAAGCACACAAAGACATGGGTTGAGAGTTGTGGATGGATGTTCAGGTGTGGACTTTCTTCCAGTGGCTAGGTGGTTAGTTTGGAATCCATCATTGCTGTAGTTAATCAAGCAGAAAACCATGGGCCAAGGCCAGTCTTGACCTCAATGCATCCCAGTCCAACTTCAGGCAATGGATTTGGACCTGTTTGCTGCAGGGCTGCTTTGCAGAAGGGGAAAAAAAGGATGTTCAGCAGCTCAGCAGCAGCCAAACCTCAACAGCAAGGTCCTCTTCTCCATGTAGCAATTTTCTTTGGGGTATCCTCAAGCTCTCAGTCAACCAAACCCAAGAGGTTAACCAAGGCTTTCCTTAGAAAACCAAACCACAGCAGTTTCTTCTGCCATCAGGAAGCCAAGACACTGTACAAGGGATGTGAAGAGGAGGAAGAAAGTCTGGTAAATGAGAAGATCAGGTGGAAGTTGCTGAAAATCAAACCCTACTCTCTGCTTCAAGGACCTCCATGGGGTCCAGACCTGCAGGAGCAGGATTTGACCACACAGCCTCTTTCTCCTTCTGACCAGCAGCTCATGGTGAAGACTTGCCTCAGGAAGAAAAGAGCAAATGTCCATAAAAAAGCAGGATTTATCCTGGAGGCTCTGGTCTCAGGGTGGTTTTCAAAGAGGTTTAGACCAGCTGCTCACGCAGCTGTTCTAGCAGCTGACAACATCAGACACAGCCCGGCGAGACCCCGGCGCTGCCACGCTCCACAACC
>NW_010310041.1:0-14895 GCF_000700745.2 Antrostomus carolinensis | reverse complement strand
CAGAGCCTGAGCGAGAGCCAGTGCCTCCCAGAGGGACACGGACCTTCACAAGCTCCTGAGGACAGTGGGAGGGTGGGCTGGGAAAGCAGAGCCAGGTGGGCACATACAGATGAGTTCAAGGGCTCCTTCCTGGTGTTTGTCCCCAACCTAATGAGCTGACGTCCAGGTGGGGTCTGTAAGAGAGGAACCAGCCTCAAAAGCTGTATCATTTCTACATCTAAGCCATTCCTCTTGCCACCTGATTCCAAGGTGTGCACAACCACCAAAGGCTCAGACCACCTATCCTGGTATCACAGATGATAGAATCACAGAATGGTTTGGGTTGGAAGGGACCTTAAAGCTCATCCAGTTCCAACCCCCCCCTGCCAGCAGCAGGGACACCTTCCACTAGACCAGGTTGCTCAAAGCCTCACCCAACCTGGCCACAAACACTTCCAGGGAGGGGGCATCCACAACTTACTTCACTAGGAAGCACCAGCTGATGGTAACCACCGTGTGCGTGCTCTTGGCATGTGAAAGAGAGGTGGTTTGGGCTTTCTCACCTCTTTTTCCTTCCTGGCCAAGCTTAGTCAAATTATTTGTTGCAAGCAAAGCACAAACCTGTGGAGCTTGGTCTGATCCAAGGGCTCTGTACGATGGGCACTGAAGGCCAAGTCTACAACCTTCTTCTTATTTATGGCAGAGCTGCTGCAAGCCCTTCCCCTCAGCATCCAAGTCCAGCGTTGGCACTTTCCATCCCCTTTCCTCACTCCCTCTCAAGGAGGAGGAGCTGTTCCATATATCTCCCAACACTCAGCTCCTGGCATGCATGGCCCTGTGCTCCTCACACCTTCTCCATCACTGCTGGCCAGGCTGCCTCAAACCTCCTGAGCAATGTGTCAGGACTCAGGTTTTGATGGGTTTTCTCAGGATCCCAACCTGTGGGAGAGGGTTGGGCAGAGCAGAGCCAAACCTTGTCTCAGGACATTGCTGGAAGCTCATGAAGAAAGAACATCCCTCTGGTGCTGGTAATGGATGGTGGATGGGCAATCCATCACAGAGGTGCACACCTAGGACCACGCAGCATCCTGGCCACTGTTGCAGCCCTCAAGTAGGTCAATCAGGTCCATCAAGGAAGATAGGAATGCAATGGTCCTGCAAAGGTCATTGCAACTCAATGTGAAAGGCAGATGCCTCCTGGAAATGCTTTTTGTAGAAGGCCTGGAAAGTACATGCACATCTCCAGGGCACAACTCCACACATGGTGGCCCAGAAGGCTGGTGAACACATTGCAGGAGTTTCCAGATGAAATTGGCTCCTGGTGCAGCTCAGCCACCTGTGTGCTCAAGTGTGTCTCAGCCCTGGGTTCAGTTTCCACTTCAATCCAAGCAAGAGGGATGAAGATGACCAGGCATCTGCCCATTGCCATCCCTGATGGCCAGGCTTTGTTGCAGATGCCCTCAACTCTCTGCTGTTGTCTCCCAGCTGCGTTGGGTGTGAGCTTCAGCCATGCAGGCCAGAAGCTGGCTGCTGGATGCATCAGAAGACCAAGGCACTCAGCAGCATTTGGGAGCCACCAAACAATTTCTGGAACCCAGCTCAGTCCCACCAGCTCAACACTGGTTGAGCTCAATGTACCAAGAACTTCTGAAGCCCAAGAGTTGGCCTCTTTGATGCCTTGTAGGCCTGCTGAGTTCCCCCAGGTCCTCCAGCTATGAACCCCATCTGCTTTGCAGCAAGCACTCATGGGGAAAAGCTTCCAGTTGTCCTCTCTGCTGGTCATCTGCTGTATGATGCCTCAGTGGGGCAGATGGGATAGCTGGTTGCTGTGGGGACAGCACTGGTCCTCACAGCAGGAAAATACACTTGTTGGCATGCTCTGCTCAGTGGGGACAGGCTTGTCCCCCCTGCCCACACCAAGGAGCCCCAATGGGGGCCACCAAGAACTGGCCCATGAGACCCACTCTTGAAGCAGCTTGTTTCTGTTGTTCCCACCAGGGAGGAGATTCAGGTGGGTGCTTTAGGCCCTGACCCCAGGACCCAGCGGACATTTGCAGCACATCTTGCTTGGGGTCAAGGCCAGACAACACACTCAGGTAGAGGGAGAAGCACCCAGCTCTGAGATGGTCCTTAGTTGTTGGGCAAGGAGGATCCAGCACCATTTCAGAGGAAGCTCAGAGGAAAATCAGTCTCCTGTACTGATAACCTGATCCTGATGACAAACCATCCCACCATGAGCTGGTACCAACCAATGGTCCTCATGAGTGTTTTGACCTGGTGGGACACCACTGAGGTGCAGGAGCACACCCCAAGCCCTCCCCACCTCCCGTGGGCTCGCGGGGAGCTTACGGAGCAGCTGCACTGCACACACTGGTTCGGCTGGCGGCTGGGAAAGAGCTCACTGGTGGTGAACATCTCGCCTTGCTGGTAGGTTGTCCCGTTGTATTGACAGGACTTGACGGGTGCCCGGAGACCAGAAGGGGAATGTGGTTCTAGAAAAGAAGAGGAGAAAGCAACAGGATGAGAGTCAGCCTTTGCCTGACCCCCATGTATCATGGATGCTCAGTAGATTCCTCACCAGCCCATCTCAAAAGGACAAGGAGATCTTTCCACGTTGCAGTTATCATGGAGAAGTGGCCAGGGCATTGCATGGCCCATGGAGGTCTACGTGTCTGAAAGTTTTTGGAGAACAGTGATGTCATATCATATCATACCATAGAATGGTTTGGGTTGGAAGGGACCTTAAAGCTCATCCAGTTCCAATCCCCCTGCCAGCAGCAGGGACACCTTCCACTAGACCACGTTGCTCAAAGCCTCATCCAACCTGGCCACAAACACTTCCAGGGAGGGGGCATCTACAGCTTCCTTGGGCAACCTGTTCCAGTGTCTGACCACCCTCACAGTGAAGAACTTCTTCCTAATATCTCATCTAAACCTCCCCTCTTTCAGCTTAAACCCATTTCCCCTTGTTTTGTCATTAACTGCCCTTATGAAAAGTCCCTCCCCAGCCTTCCTGGAGCCCCTTCAGGTACTGGGAGGCCACTAGAAGGTCTCCCTGGAGCCTTCTCTTCTCCAGGCTGAACAGCCCCAACTCTCTCAGCCTGTCCTCACAGCAGAGCTGCTCCAGCCCTCGCATCATCCTGGTGGCCTCCTCTGGACTTGTTCTAATTACCCATAGGAGAAGTCCTTTTGATCTGACTCTGGATGTTGGAGGACATCACCACATCCAGGGGAGGGAAAAATTCAAGAATTTTGTTTGAAATCTTCAGAAATTTCTCTTGGTTTTCCTGTGTCCAACACATTTTGTTGGCACATGATCTGAATAACGTGCCAGCTTCTGGTTTGTCCCTGAACTGTGAACTGACATTTTGTGCTTTCAAGGTTTCTTGGGATGGGAGAAGTTGGAGAAAGTGGTCTGGTTGAGAGGTAGAAAGCCCTTTTCCATCAAAATGACTTTTTTTTGGGGGGGAAAGCAACAAGAGCAGCCATGAGCAGGTCCAGACCCAGCATCACTGCACTACCATGAGTATTCAAGTGGCTACAGTTGAGGTTATGCTCTGCAGGACCACAACCACCTTGTCACCTTCTCCCCATGGGATGTCTACCTACCAAGACACCGTGGACAACACTGCTGGGGGTCCGTGATGGGGCTGGCACACTGCAGAGCCGGGCACTGGATCCGGTAGCACCTGATGTTGGCGTTCTGTGGAGAGATGGAGAGAAAGATCATAGAATCATAGAATGGTTTGGATTGGAAGGGACCTTAAAGATCACCTAGTTCCAACCCCCCTGCCATCATGGTTCATTCAGCTACACGTTCACCCCTGCAAGAGGAGGAAGATGTTGGATGATGGCCACATTATCACAACAGATTGTGCTGGTGTAGCTCACCCAGTCTCCATCCCTGGTTTAAACCCAGCCAGCTCATGGTTTCATCTCTCATCATCAAAGACCACTTGTGGTCCTACCTCCACCCACACCCCAACAATGCTACTGAGACAGCTTCCTTCACAAGGTCAACCCAACACCTCCAGGGTGATGGAGGACTTTTGAAAAAAAGAAAGAGATTAATCAACATCCCTATGGGACTGGAAAGGGTTTCTCTGGTCAAATTAGACACCAGAATTGATCTACTTAAAAGCTGTCAAAGCAATGTCCCAATGCAGCACCTCCACCACCTCCCACGGTCGCACGGAGAGGACGTGCCTCGGAGCAGCTGCAGCGGATGCAGTACATCAAGCCCTGGGGCTCCAGGTAGGGGTGCCAGCTCTCACCCGGGCTGTACTTCTTGCCGTTGAAGTCACAGAACATATCCGGCCCTGAAAGTCAACCAAGAGAAGCTACATGAGAAAACAAAGGAATGATTTTTAGGAGACCTCTCCTCCCTTTGCAACGAGAAGAACATGGACAGCTCAGTGCCTTCATGCTGTTTGCCATGAGTAGCTGATGACCACGTCCCAACCACCAAACCCCAGATGGAACACATTCCCTAAACCTCTTTTTAATTATTATTTATTTGTTTTATTATTTATTTTTTCAGACTGGGACCCATCTGACCCAACCAGCAACTCCTCCGAGCAAGATTCCCTTTGCAAGGAACAAAATGGGTGATTTGATGGATAAATTCGAGTTGTCTCTCTAAAACACGTCAGTAGGAACCCTGGTTTAATCATAGAATCATAGAATGGTTTGGGTTGGAAGGGACCTTAAAGCTCATCCAGTTCCAACCCCCCTGCCAGCAGCAGGGACACCTTCCACTAGACCAGGTTGCTCAAAGCCTCATCCAACCTGGCCACAAACACTTCCAGGGAGGGGGCATCTACAACTTCCTTGGGCAACCTGTTCCAGTGTCTGACCACCCTCACAGTGAAGAACTTCTTCCTAATATCTCATCTAAACCTCCCCTCTTTCAGCTTAAACCCATTGCCCCTTGTTCTGTCATTAACTGCCGTTAAGAAAACCCCCTCCCCAGCCTTCCTGGACCCCCTTCAGGTACTGGGAGGCCACTAGAAGGTCTCCCTGGAGCCTTCTCTTCTCCAGGCTGAAGATAAACACGTGGTTTCAGGGTGATGTTATGGAACTGAATTTTCCCCAGAAGAACTGGGAGTCGTGGGGGGACAGGAGAACCTGAATTTAGGAGACATTTTCATGGTTACCCATAAAAAGAAGAAGAAAAAAAAAGACATTTTAGGTAGAAATACATTCTGAAGGAAAATTTTTTGCTCCTCCTAAGAGCTTCAGCTCATTCTCTCAAGGATCCCTGGAGAAGCACTATCAGCACATGGACAGACAAGCATCAGCCCTAAAGAGCAGGACCATACTGGTTTGTTCTGTCCCACCAGCCTCAGTTCCTTGGCTTTACTGGACTCAACATGGCACTGGTCTGGCTGGAGTGGGTTGAACCATGCTCTTGATTTATGGAGCTGTCCATGGGGACACCAAGCCTACCTCACCCATTTTTTGTCCCCAAAAGCATAAAACCTAGATATTTTTCTCTTCCTCCTTGATCCCATCATCTTGAGAAGAGCCAGTTTCTGGCCATGCTCCTGAACAGGAGCTGTCTGTCCAAGAAATGTCCCAGCCCTGCCTACACTGGTATGGGTTTAACCTTGCCATGGCACAGGGAGAGGGATGAGATGGTGCCCAGCACAACTGGTGGAGGAGATCCCCATTGGAGATCTCCTCTATCCCCAGATTTTATCAGGTCCCTATCAACCCCCTTCATCTCCAAGCCCTTGATTACACACCAATACTTTAGCAGGACATGGCCAGCCTGCAGTAGGACCTGTGGGACAAACCATGGCCCTGATCACCACCAACAACCACAGAACTTTGGCCAGAAAGCCCAATTCAGTCAACCTTAAGGTTCACATTAAAAAGCATCACCTGGTCCTGCAGGACCAAGCTCCAACCTCAGTTGGACCTTCAGAAACTTGGACCCTATAACTTCCACTGCAGCCTGGCAGCTGCTCCTGCTCTCCTGTGGTGTGTCCCCAAGCCCCAAGCAGCCAGAGGGACATGACAAGGGCTTAAGCTCTCCTGTGAACAAGCACACGCCTGTCCCACGAGTGTTAGTAGAAGTTTTGGTGCTTAGAGCCCAAATAAAACTGAAGGTGATTAAAAAGGTTACGTCATCGAGGGGATCTGAGGTAGTTCAGGCCATGACGTTGCTCAAAGCCAGTGGAGACATTTACACTCCTTGAAGCATTTATGGGTCTTTTAAAACCTTGTGGTTCCCTGGGGATGTGAGGAGAAGGTTGTTTTCCAAGGCATGGTGCCCAGCTCCTGTTGTGTGAAGTTAGGTAAGCTAGTGGCTGCTGACCTTCCTACACTGCTGGAAGGATACCTCAAATGAATAGCAGAGGGTCCCGTAAACTAGCTTGGTGGTGTTCACCACCCCAGTGATGCTAAAAACCATCCCACACCCCGTTCTGTCACTTGGGGCAGAGCAGTGGTTTAGACAGCCTTGCCAAAGCTGGAGATGCCACCTGCCTACTGGAGGTGCCACCTGCTTAATGCATTTCTCCCACCAACCAGGCAAAACTCATACAAATAAGCTGGTGGGCTGCTGTCCCTCCTCCAGCTCCTGACCATCCTCAGGATGAACCCAAGCAATGCTCTACCATGGACAGAATCACAGAATCTCAGACTGGTGGGGGGTTGGAAGGGACCTCAGGAGATCATCCAGTCCAACCCCCCTGCCAAAGCAGGTTCTAGTCCAACCCTACACCAAGTTGCACAGGAAAGTGTCCGGGTGGGTTTGAACATCTCCAGAGATGGAGACTCCACACCCTCTCTGGGCAGCTTATTCTAGTGCTCTGTCACCCAGACCCCATGGCCATCAGGAAGGACAGGCCTACAGGTCTAAGATGATCCTTATAGGTCCCTTCCAACTCAAACCCTACAGGTCTACCAGCAGCTTTGAGCTCCTCATTGAGCTAACGGGCTTCAAGCACATGATTCTCCAAGTTGTACCTGCAAAGGAGGTGGCCACCAGCTGCCCAGACCTCCTAGTCCAAGCACAGCAATATGGTTGCATCTACAAAGGTGATGTGCAATGATTTTAGGGTGGATGCCATCAGAGGAACAAGCAGGAGGTTTTTTCCTACTCAGGTTTTTACACCATCCCCATAACTTGCTCCAAACTTCTAACAAGTCAACAAACCCACATTCCTGACCATGCAGGACACGAGTTTACATCCAACCACACGAGAACGGAGAACGTGTGGCTGGAAACCACAGAAATCCAGGAGAAAAGAAGAAGAAAAAAACCATCATCATCTTGCAAAAGGGTGAGAAAACGATTTCATTTTTCCCTGCTTGCAGCATCTTCATGAATTACGCTGAGGGTGAAGAAATCAAGTTGCCTTCATGTGACGTGGGCCCCGCTCAGCTTGCAGGTTCCTATGCCAGTTGGCTGCTTCCTTCAAACATTTAATCACTTGCCTTTCACAAGTGGAGCTCTGGTTTGGGTCCAGCCCTCGAAAGCAGCTTGATTCATGTCTGCAAAAGGCCTCGTTGGTAAAATTAAAGTCAACTGGCAGAGGACCGGGCAGCAGCAGTAGCAGCAGGAGACACTTGTCCGCATCTCAGTAGCACTCATGCCACGTATTTGGCAAGCTGGGGATGGATGGAAGGAGGAGGTTGAAAAAGTTGGAGGCTCTGGATCATTTTTTCCTCATGCCAGGTGAATAATTTCATTTTCAGAGGTCAAACCTTGGATATCTTCCCAACTGACGCGGAGTGAAAAGCCATTTGTGGCAGTAAATTGCTCCCGTGCCATTCAGGCTCCTCATTTATTGCGGCGTCGGCAACAGCACGCTCACAAAAGTCACATTGTTTGACTTCTCCTTTTCCAGAGAGGGCTTTTGAGCTGTGGAGCATTTTCAAAGTTGTAATATCAAAAAATCTAGATGAAGCCATCATTTTGTTTTCCTTCCCCAGGAACACATGATCCCTAGGCAGGAGAAGACAGCAGGCCAACCTGGTCCATGATATTTTGGAGACACAACCAGGGCTTGCTGATTGTATGCCAGAGGCTCTACGCTTGGGGGTGGCCCTATGGGACGTGGAAGTAGGAGCAGAGATGGGAAGGGGCAAACACTTCCCATTGCAAACACCTCCAAGAGCAGGTCATAGAATCATAGAATGGTTTGGATTGGAAGGGACCTTAAAGCTCATCCAGTTCCAACCTCCCTGCCATCAGCAGGGACACCTTCCACTAGACCAGGTTGCTCAAAGCCTCATCCAACCTGGCCTTCAACACTTCCAGGGAGGGGGCATCTAACCAGTTTCTTCTCAAATACAAGAAGACCCCAATACAAGACCCTGCTCTTCAAAGTACCATGATGGGTTGTATGAACCAGAAAAAAACAACTGAAAGCCATAGAAATTATTCCTCTACCACTCAGGAACAAGTCCCGTGTCCTTGTGCCCAGAGGGAGGGTGGGAGATGCTGTGAAGAGCGACTCCTCCATGCAAAGGCTGCTCTGCCTTTCCCACCTCAAAGGTCTCTGCTGGGGACATCATGGAGGAGGAAGGTTTCTCCCTGCCTCCTCATCCAACTGTCATTTTCTGCTGTGGCTCCAATGTTTTCTTGGGTGAGGACCACCTGGTTACATCCAAATCATTGCCCAAGTTGGCACCACTCAACACCATGCTGAGGAGTGCACCTACAGCAAGAATCTGGACACCTCTGGTCCATGCTCAAGGCTGTGCCCAGGGCTGGGTTTACTCTGATGATCATTAATTGTCATTAATTATCATTAATTGCATCCAGGATGGCAGTATGGGATGGAAAGTACGAGGTGGAGGATGAGGCAAGAGAGGGCTGTGACAAAGAAAATGGTGATCTCTTGGCCATGGCAGAGCCAAGAAGAAGCAATCAGCTTGAGGCAAAGCCTGGAAGATTTAGGACAGATATTGTGGGAGCTTTCCAGCTACCAGCAGATTTAAAACCCAGAAGAGGCTACCACAGAGACTCTGAGACACTCTATGAAGCCCTTGGAGCAGAATCTTCATGAGATGGCCTGGAGACATCAATCCAGGGTGTCAAACTGAAGGGCATGGAGAAACCCCTCCTGCACTGCCTTTGGTGACCGCTGACATCTCCCTCACACCATGAGAATGGCCCCAATGCCTCTTTGGGATGTATCTCCACAGCTTCATACACCAACCACTATGCCATCCTGCATCTTCGTGACCTGCTCTACATTAAGACCATGAACCAAGGGGAGATGGGTGAGACCTCACAGCCTCCTTGCTGAACCATCAAACCAGCTGATGTTGGACAGACCAACCCCAGACATCTCCTGTACTTGGATGCAGGCAAGTCCCCTCACAAGGCCAGCATGTCCATGAGACCTGTCCCTGAAGCTCTCCCACTCACTGACACAGCCCATTTGAGCCAGTTCCTTGCATCCTTCCACATCTGCAGTGGGCTGTGAGGACAAAGACATCCCCATGGGTTTCCCGATGTGCTCTGACTCATCCCACGCCCTGAGGACCACTTTGACCATGGCTGAACCAGGAGCCAAAACCAGATCAGATGTTCTCCTGCACCAACCCTGAACATGGCAGCAGGAAACACAGCGAGCTATTAAACCTACAAGCGTGATGGCTACCAGACTACCATGTCCTGCTGCCAAATTCTCCTTGGGCTCAGGCTCAGCCATGCTTGTTTCACCTCCTTCTGGATGTAGGGACTGATGCCCAACAAAGACAAGTCACATACACACGTGCACGTGCAAGACCCTGCCCCTACATTCCCCACTCCCATGTTGGGGGTTCCCAGACCTGAGCAGAAGGTCTTCAATGGTTTTAAGCTGCTTTTGCATCACTGCTCCACCACCTGGGGAATGGTTCCCATCTGCACACCCATTACCCAGCCAGGTCTCTGCATGCATGGGATCATCATCCATCAACCTGGACTTACACTGGATCTTCCTTACACTGAGGAGTACCCAGGTGAGTCCTTGAGGCAGGTAAAGGTTGACCCATGGCTAGAGATGGCTAATGCACCTGCAAGACCCCAGAGCAGCTGAGGGAACTGGGGTTGTTGAGCCTGGAGAAAAGAAGGCTGAGGGGAGACCTTGTGGCTCTGTGCAAGTCCCTTGGAGGAGGGTGGAGAGAGGTGGGGGTGGGTCTGTCCAACCAAGGCCCAAGGGACAGGACAAGAGGAAATGGGCTCCAGTTGTGGCCAGGGCAGTTGAGATGGGATGTGAGGAAGAATTTCTTTGCTGCAAGGGTTCTGAGGCATTGGAAGGGGTTGCCCAGGGCAGTGGTGGAGTCCCCATCCCTGGAGGGATTGAAGAGTCGTGTAGACACAGTGCTGAGGGACATGGGTTAGTCATAGGGGACTGGTCAGTGTTGGGTTCATAATGGGACTTGATGATCTTAAAAGGTTTTTCCAACCCAGGCAGTTCTGGGATTCTGTAAAATGAAGATAACAACCTCTCCCAGTTTGCTCACCCACCACACAAATCCTCCACCAGCCCCGTGCCTCAGTTTCCCTAGTAAAGACTTTCCCTCCAGGTACCAAACTGGCTCCAACAAAAACTCTACCAAAACATCCCATGAATCACACCCTTCTTCTCCCTCATTTCATCCCACAACACAAGAGGTTTCCTCCATCTCTACGTCCCCAACCAGTCCCCCCCCCCTCCACCCAACAGCTCTCCCCTGAAGCAGGACACGTCTGAGTCAGACTCCTGGCCCCTGACAGCTTTTTTGGAGGTCAAGCACCTGCCAGGCAGCGCCAGCCGGGCACGCGGGGGTGTGTTTATGCAAAACCAGTTTGTAAGTTTTAAGAGAGGCCATAAATAAAGTGTAAAAAGCTCTTGTCTGGTACAGAAAGTCCAGGCGCTCCTGTGACAGCTCTGTATTTATGAAAGGCTTAAAATGCAACTCAGCTGCAAAGGGACTGGTTCAAACATCAGGACCTTTGACATGTGGCATCTTAACAGCTTCACTTCACGTCCAGATCGTTTTCCACGTGTTCAATTTGTTCAGTTCCTGGGCTGGGAATTTTTTCTCTGGATTTTAAGAGTTTGGAAAACTCTGTAGTTTTGTAAGTGAAGCCTCACAAAGCATCATTGAACTTCTCAGGGTGGAGGAGACAAGTGATGTCCCACACCTAGAGCATCTCCATGGGCTCTGCAAGCAGCAGATGGGGCTCGGTTTCCCTCTGCTCCTTCTCAAGGGGTTCCTCAGATGTTTAAATCAGGGTGTGCAGCCCTCGTTTCTCCCTTACCATGGCCACCAGTAGGATTTGCTTTTCATCCTGATCCTTTGAACCGCTCAGTTCCTCATCATGCTGGATCCAAACTCAGAGGACAGATGGATCCCACAAACCCCCTGTTCTCCAGGAACCACGTTAAAAAGAAATGAAATAGCCATTTCCAAGCTCCTGGAGAAAACCACTGCCCCACACATTCTCCAGAGATGCCTCCAGCCAAAACATTTTGCGTTCAACTATTGCCACTGAACTTCTCGTGGTGGTTGGGCTGCAGTAACCTGTCTCTCTCATATTTTTTTTTCAGTTGAGAGTGTAAATCCCCTAAAATAGTCTGTTTCTGTGGGCAAATTCTTCTTTCCTGACTTGCCTTCAAGCCCGAGCGTCTCTGCTTCTCACCTATTTTTAGCCACGACACTGTAGGTCTCTTGGCTGATGAGCCTGCTCGTAACTAATTTATTCCTGTCTTCATTCTCTCGGAGCGCTCAGCTCTGAGAAGAGTGTGAGGCAGTGAGCTGCAGAGGTGGACAATGGAGAAAAGTCCATGATTTCATGAGGATCTGGTCACCAATCATCATAGAATATATTGGGTTGGAAGGGACCCTCAAAGGTCATCTAGTCCAACCCCACTGCAGTGAGCAGGGACGTCTTTACAAGAGCAGGTTGCTCAGAAAGGTCACCAAGACCCTCCTGCCTTTGTCCATAGGTCATCTGGAGCCCCAGCCAAGTTCCTCATACCATGGGATGCCCCTGGCAGTAGAGCCAAAGCAATGCAGAGCTGAGGAGTGATCCTGGACCTTCGTGCTCTCATCCTGTCCCACAGTCCCCAGTCCTTTATCACCAGTATAAATCCTGCAAACAGACTCCAGAGCTTCCCCCCAAAGCAGACAAACCCCTGCTACCCCCATTCATCTTGGTTTATACCTGATTTAGGGGCTCTGCTACCATCAGCAGGTCCCTCTGAAGAGCAAACATCTCACCTAGCATCTGTTTCACCTTCTGGAGATGTCTCCATCCTCCTGGTAACCTGGGTACCAGGGTTAACGCAGCCCTGGCAGCGGAGGGGAATCAAACCCACATCCCTCACACAAGAAATAAGTGCTGCAGTCTGAGCTTGGTGGCTTCAGATGAGCTCAAGGAAGGGAAAGGAACCAAACTCACCAGGATTTTAGAATGGTTAGGGTAGGGTTGGAAGGGACCTTAAAGCTCCTCCAGTTCCAACCCCCCTGCCAGCAGCAGGGACACCTTCCACTAGACCAGGTTGCTCAAAGCCTCATCCAACCTGGCCACAAACACTTCCAGGGAGGAGCAGCCACAGCTTCTCTGGCCAACCTGGGACACTGGCTCACCACCCTCACACCAAACAATTTCTTCCTAATTTTGCTCTCCAAGTCTCTGCACAGCCTCATCCAGCCTCCTCTCTTTCATAGAATCATAGAATAGTTTGGTTAGAAAAGATCTTTAGATGATCTTTAAGGTCCCTTCCAACCCAAACCATTCTATGATTCTATGATCATCAGGATCATCTAGTCCAACCATAAACCCAGCATTGCCAAGTTCACCACTAAACCATGTCCCCAGGTGCCACATCTACAGGTCCTTTAAATCCCTCCAGGGATGGGGACTCCACCACCTCCCTGGGCAACCCCTTCCAATGCCTCAGAACCCTTCCAGAGAAGATTTTTTTCCTCATATCCAACCTAAACCTCCCCTGGTGCAACTTAAGGCCATTCCCTCTCATCCTAACACTTGTTATTTGGCAGAAGATACCCACACCCACCTCACCACAACCTCCTTTCAAGTAGTTGGAGAAAGCCAGAAGGTCTCCCCTCAGCTTTCCCTCCCAGTACATCCCACCAAGCTAATCCAGAGCTCCTCCATCTCCAGGAGGATGGTTATTTGCCGAGTGCCTAATGCACTGCTGGCAGCAGGAGATCGTAAATCATCCTAATGCAGCTGCTGACAGACTCCGCTGGGATTGCGGGAGATTAAAGGGGGAGAATAAATCCAGGGACACGATGGGTCCCGCTCTGCTTTGCTCGGTTCTCGAGTGGTTTGTGATGTTGTAGGGGTGTCTAGCACCCATTTGGTGGGGTCTCAGTGCCTTGTTCTAGTCAAACCCACCTCCTGGCTCCAATTAATATCTCCAGTACACTCCAAGCTGCTAAATAGCACCGGGGAAGTTCTTCAAGCTTCTTTGTACAAGGAAGTGTTGAACCTCCCTTCCCTTTCCCATCT
The DNA here is from genome assembly GCF_000700745.2 of Antrostomus carolinensis. Taxonomy (NCBI): domain Eukaryota; kingdom Metazoa; phylum Chordata; class Aves; order Caprimulgiformes; family Caprimulgidae; genus Antrostomus; species Antrostomus carolinensis. The sequence continues at coordinate 1,445 of NW_010310041.1, read as the reverse complement.
TAAATCTTACCTGTCCCAGTTAGCCTGCTGGGAGTAGAAGCAGGAGAGAACAAGGGATGGAGATGAAGGTGGGCAAGGGACGGATATGGAGATGGGCAAGGGATGGAGATGGAGGTGGGCGAGGGATGGAGATGGAAGTGGACAAGGGATGGATATGGAGGTGGACAAGGGATGGATACGGAGATGGGCAAGGGATGGATATGGAGATGGGCAAGGGATGGAGATGGAGGTGGGTAAGGGATGGATATGGAGATGGACAAGGGATGGATATGGAGGTGGACAAGGGATGGATACGGAGATGGGCAAGGGATGGATATGGAGATGGACAAGGGATGCAGATGGACAAGGGATGGATATGGAGGTGGACAAGGGATGGATATTGAGATGGACAAGGGATGCAGATGGACAAGGGATGGCTATGGAGGTGGACAAGGGATGGATATGGAGATGGACAAGGGATGCAGATGGACAAGGGATGGATATGGAGATGGACAAGGGATGCAGATGGACAAGGGATGGATATGGAGATGGACAAGGGATGCAGATGGACAAGGGATGGATATGGAGATGGACAAGGGATGCAGATGGACAAGGGATGGATATGGAGATGGACAAGGGATGCAGATGGACAAGGGATGGATATGGAGATGGACAAGGGATGCAGATGGACAAGGGATGGATATGGAGATGGACAAGGGATGCAGATGGACAAGGGATGGATATGGAGATGGACAAGGGATGCAGATGGACAAGGGATGGATATGGAGATGGACAAGGGATGCAGATGGACAAGGGATGGATATGGAGATGGACAAGGGATGGAGATGGACAAGGGATGGATATGGAGGTGGACAAGGGATGGATATGGAGATGGACAAGGGATGCAGATGGACAAGGGATGGATATGGAGATGGACAAGGGATAGACATGGAGAAAAGCTCCCAGCTTTGGTTTTGGGGAGTCATTTCACAGAATCCCAGAATTTCCTGGATTGGAAAAGCCCTTTAAGCTCATGGAGTCCAACCATGAACCCAACACTGACAAGTCCACCACTGACCCATGTCCCTCAGCACTGTGTCTACACGACTCTTCAATCCCTCCAGGGATGGGGACTCCACCACTGCCCTGGGCAACCCCTTCCAATGCCTCAGAACCCTTTCAGCAAAGAAATTCTTCCTCACATCCCATCTCAACTGCCCTGGCCACAACTGGAGCCCATTTCCCCAAATTGCCCACGTCCCCATCTACCCTCGGAGTGAAGATGCGCCCATGCGGGGTGGGACCTCTGCAGATGGGCTGCAATTCAACCTCCTGCCCTGCACAATTTCTAGCCCACAGGAGGGGGGTCCCAGACCTTCAACCTGGTGTCCCTGCCAGCCCATGACACCCCACAGTCCCCTCCCCAGCACCCAGCAGTGTGCTGCAGCCGGGGTGGAGGGTGATAC
>NW_010310040.1:64037-117384 GCF_000700745.2 Antrostomus carolinensis | reverse complement strand
ACTTGGCCTTGTTGAACTTCATTCCATTATGTGAGCAACTCTTTTAGCAGGCACCCACAAAAGGGTGGTGACAGATATAGGTGGTGAAGATCAGTTATAGGTAAGAATAAAGATAGAAGAACTGGTTATCTTACTGTAACTCTTCCTTAAACAAACAAAATCAAAAAAGCAAACCACCCTTTCATGTGAACAGTGCCCACAACTACACAACTGTACACATCACACTTAAGACAGAGTACCTTCTGTAGTGGTGGGTTATACAAGGATTAGCACTAATACACTACTCACAGAGAGGGCGAAAACAGCACAGATCTTTAGAGAAGGTTAGCTTCCCTAAGAGCATCAACACGAGTCCAGATTTCTGTAAGTCTGCGGGTATATCAGCTACTAACCACTTCTGAAAAAGATGTCACTTTGCATCATGCACTGCCAGCATTTCAGTCAGCAGGCCAAGGGGTGGTCCAGGGCTGGTCTGGTGCCCCATCACACAAGGACATTGGAAACAGATGGTGGAACCAGCACAGAAACAGAAGCCTCTCCCAGCACTTGTCATCTGATATTTGAAAGTCAGGACATGATTCTGTTCACACAAAATGAAGCTGAGGCCCTGTCTTCTGAACTGCCACCTGATATGAGCAGCTGGGAGCAGCTGTTATTGCTCCTGTAACACCACAGGCTGTGAGGCAGAGCCCCCAAACAGGCTCCAGCTCTCACAGTTGCAGAGGTGGGATCATCCTACCTGCATTACCCATAAAGACAGAAATCTGTTGAACAAAATGCCCAGGTGATCCCAGGAAGCAGACTGAAGTTTATTCTATATAGAAAAGCAAAATAAAAGCCAAGAATTCATTACCAAACTGACTGGGGAGAAATTCCTTCCATAGAACACACCTGGCAACTGATTTAGCTCTGTATAGATGATCTTTAACAATAAAATTTATTTGTATCTACAGTCACTTTTAAAAATTCTCAGGAATGTTCTGCAGAAGAGACTTTGCCGAGTCATCCTCTTCACAGGAAGACTTTGTTTTGTCAAAGTTGTAGACAGGCTTACTACAAGATAAGTAAGACTGCAATTGCCAGCCAGACTGTTCTAAAAAGTCATTATATGTCTATTTAGTATGTGCAAGACAAGCATTTGTTTTTCCCCTATAGAGAATGGGTAGCTATTTTTTTTTTTTTTTACTTAAGTATGTGGCTCTATTAATCTCATTTTAATGTTTTTGCCTTTTCTAGTTCCATTTCCTACATCACTGCAAGACTGCATCTCACCACACATCTAATTCATCATTTTAGTTTGAGTCATAAATCTTTGCCTTTCCTTCAAAAGATAATCCATGTTTAATACTGGAAGGACTATTTTGCAAACTTCGGGAGAACATTGTAGCTACACCAAATTTGATTACACTTCCAAATATCATTTTTAAGAGGCCAAAAGTTCTTTCTGTAACAGCAAGGGCTAGGAATATATTATAAATAATTTCTGCTTGACTCCTGGAAGAAATAAAAGAACACAATCAGTTCCCTCATATCCCTCTTTCCCAGGCCAGTAAATGTTATCTTTAAAAAATAGAGATAAGGATGCAGTTTTAAAAAGACACTAGCATTGATAAATATTTACTAACCCAAAAGCATCCTCCCTGAAGAAGCAGAACACTTACAGAAGATTAGATTGTCAAATGAATAAATGAACCTTAAGTTGATCTTGCATACCTTGAAACAGAATTTAACCTGTGCTAAGGTTAAACATCCATCCAACCATCTGCCACCACCTGCTTGACCCATAATTAGTGATAGCACAGCCTAAGTGCTACCAAGCAGGAACTGGACACTAAGACATAACATCCAAGAATCACGTTATTTTCATGAATTGGCATTTAACACCTTTGTCTTAAAGCTTCATAATATTTCCTTCTGAACTCTAACAAAACCAGTATATATTTAGATGGTCTGCTCCTATAGCCTTTGCTATTGACAACAAATTTATTAGTCATATTTATCATCAGCAACTGGAAACACCTCAACTCAGGAAGAGCCATTTTCACCTCCTCACTCCTCTCCTTTTCTGTACCTAATCAGCCAATATATAAACATGACTGCATTCTGCAGTGTCAGGTGGGTCCCTGTGTATGAGCTGCTTTTGATTTCTTCTTAGGATTGGATTCACAATTCCTCTGTACACAGTTTTGCTTACATTTTTGTTCCCAACTTCCTTCCAAGTCTTTCCTCATCTCCTGATACCAACAGTACAAGCACTTAAAATCTCCTCCCTAACAATATCTGCAAATTTAAACTGTGAAAAGGTAGCTCTTTTTCCTTTAAAAGCTGTTATCAACATTCACCATCAGTTCCCTCCATGATTTGACCCACTCCATTAAAGTCTGATTGAGACTCTCTGATTTAAATAGGGGATGACCCCTGGCTTTGGAAAGCTTATTTTCTTTAAGCAAAGGACTCTGTAGCTTCCATAAGCCCCCTAATTCAGCCTACTTCTTAGAGGGTCAGGGCGCGTAGATCTGAACCACGGCTTTACACTTCACAAAAGCGAAACGGAGCATCTGTCACAAATCTTCTAAAACACAGGGTTTCTTGGTGACTTCAGAAAGACTGAGATAAAATTAATACAAGTACACAAAATATAGTTATTAGAACAGCTATGAAATTGTATTTTGATGGATTCTTATCTGATGTAAATGCATGCACCTATAATATCAAAGAAAATACTTAAATTTGTAAGAGATATAAGCGTGGGTGTGGTTCTTTTTCATGTCGATACTGCACTTTTATATAATGTAACTCACCGCCAACGTTATGTTCTCTATTAAGCAGCATACAAGATACAGTGGCATTGTTTGCTCCAGTGCACTAAGAAACCAGTAAATAACCTACTTAACAGTGTTACTAACATGAATTTTCCATGACAACAGTCAGTAGTAGTACCCTGCTGACAAACCGTAATGTCATTGCAACACGTCCTTAAAGCACTGTAATTACTACTGTATGCATGAGGGCATATGAGTTGGAGCAAACTTGAATGAGCAAAGTTCTCAGGACTATGTTCATAAAATGACTGGGAAACTGTGAGGTCTAATTTTTTACACACGTGTAGATCTTCTGTGCTGTCTATAAGGTGAAGGTAGATAGGCAGGTATACTTGAGAAACAAGAAAGGTTTTACAGCAATAAAGTTTGTACCAGCTGCCTGTCCTAAGCACGCACTGCACACTGCTAGAGCACTAAGTGCTGGAGGACCTCCCACCCACATTGCAAACAGGGTGCTCTGGATGGCACCCTTGCATGTAGGTTGGGTCTTGATTTCACAAGTGAGACTGTGAGGAGCACCAGTGCTGGAGTTGCATGGTATGCACACAAGCAAGCACAGGTGCAGTCACAAGGTAAATTTATTACAGAAAACTTCACCCTAAACCACTTGAGCTCCAGACAGTAACGGTATCCCTGAAACACCAGATCAGGTCTTGCTGCAAGAACTCCCCTACACTGTCAATCTTGTTACATTTTGTATACAACGGAGCACTGAGCAGCTGAGCAGCATTAAAGCTGTGACACTTCCAGAATTATCTAGCAAAGCAGGGATTTTATAGATAAAAGCACTTACACATTCAGTACTAGCTATAGATAAGCATGAGTGTCAACGTTGATTTAAACATAGGTATTACAATCTGGTACAGAAATCTCTTGTTAATCTGAGTCTACTTGATTTTCATACAGCCATGCTCTGCTCAATGCTTAAAATGTACAGTACAGCTTGTCTGAACTGTAACTGATAGAGCTTTAACCTCCTTGAACTTTATGCTATGTTTTCCCAACAGCTTCAAGTTCTTTCTGGAACATTTAAAGTGACTACTTAATTCAAAATGCCACTTACTTAGGAGTTCTTAACTTCTGAGGAAATGTGATGAAAGGCCTCCATAAAATGGATTAGATGATCCAAGACAGGGAAATAAAAACAATGTATCTCATTAATACCCTGCACACCAGTGCGGCATGTCTTCTACTGATATTCGGTATATTGCATTAAGTGCCATTCACTGTATTAAAGAGCCTCAGGGCTTTGGAAGATTCATTCTGTGAAACAAACAAAATCCTGTTAAATGCATTTGTGTTAGTAATCTCCCTGTATTACAGTAAAATAATCTATGCAGAAATCAGATTTCAGAGCAAGACATCCAAAATGAACTACAGGACAGAATAGAGATATCAGAGATAGAATTTTTGCATCTTAAATTTCTACATTGAGGACATCCACTTTACCAGCAGCTATCACAAAAAACTTTGCAAATTCATACAGATTCTTAGGGAACAATAAATGTCACATTCATAAACAATCCATATGAGAAAGAAGTTTGGACTGGGGGGAAATGGAAAGGAAGGTATATGGGATATGGTGGCTGGGGAACTTTCCAGGCTTACAACGGATACTGGAGTTTATAAGAGAACTTGGGTTATTTTCTCTAAAATAATTTCTCCGAAATGATTACTAGAATGCATTGAACCTACATAAACTTTATTTCATTTCATTCTGATACGTCCTCCCCATAGATGACTTTCCATTTAGAAAAAGCCATCCAGTCTACTTGGAAAAAACAGAGCCAGTTCTGTGATCAAAATCAAGTATCTCTATCCTGCTACAAATTTGACTTCTTTTAGAATTACACTGTGCAGCTTTCCAGCTCTTATCCATAATGAATAATTTTCCTCAGTCATTAAAAATACTTTTTCTAAGGTGTTTCAATGTGATTATTCAGCTTGCAAACACTGGAAAAGATTCTGTTTTATGCCTTGGGATAAAGCTTTCACTAGTCAGGCATTATCACAATTCTTCAATAACTCCATGCTGATCTTGAAGATTTCAAGCCTATTTTCTCTGTTACTGCAGAATGATTCACTTGATCCAAGTTATAGAGAGATTCTGCACAGGACATCCAGGCACATAACTAAAACAGCAAGAGCATACAGTTTCTTTTCCACTCCCCTTTTCTTTTCCTGCAATCTCATACTTGAAAATATTATTATTTGACACCAAATAACTCTTAACTTCCATGAACAGAATGCTTGAAATCCACAGAAAATTGTTTATAGTTAGCACATCCCTCAGTTGAAAGGACATCTCATGCTGCCTCCTACTTTTCTGAGGCTATAGGTGTCCTTACTTCATGTTTTCAAGGCTTTCTCTAAACAATGGTCAGAAACAATTTCACTGAAAATGAGAACTGAGATTCTCATGAACTCTGTTGACCACAGAAAACAGAGTGAAGTATCACAGAACCATGACAAAACCTTACAGTTTTTCTTCTGATTTCTGATAATTTCTTATCACTTCAGTGGTAAACAGCAAACATCTGTTTCCTAAAGATATTTCTCTTTTGTGTGTGTATTCAACTAAGTCTTTCTGGTAGATTTTAACATTATACTTGAGGCTAGGTTAACTTCTTTTACTCCAAGGAGATCTATTATTCCTTTCACTAAAACAAGGTCACCTATCAATACTTAGAGGACATGGATGGAAAAGATACAAAGCCTTTATGATAAAATAATGAGACTTCGCTATGTAGGACGTTATCTGGTTAAGCTAAAAATATTCCTTAACAGCCAATTCCAGCAACAATTGTAAGCACTGTTACTTTATTTTAGAAATAGAAAAAAACAGATTGTCTTGATTTTAGTAAGTGGCACTGAGGAAAATACATTCATATGCAACTACAGGATGCAGGAACACACGCATATTTTGGAATCACTTATGCTTTCAAAAAAATCAAACCATGCTGATTTAGTGTTTAACCTGAATGACAGATGGAAGAGATTGCCAGTGATTTCACTTCAGACTCATTATGTCCTTCTACTATAAATATACAAGACAGAGGCAAGAACTTAAAGAAACAGTACTGACTTGTCTACCAAACAGGTGATTTCAAGAATCACCTGAAAAACAGTTGGAAAATAAGTCTCTTAATTTCAGCTCCTCTTTATGTTAAAGAATTTTAAACTATATATGCATACTTAGAAAATATATCTTCCAAGACTCAAGACTTGCAGTTTAAATACTAGAATATGTTTAAAGTATGTTCTCAAAGCACCTAATTACCTGGCTTTCATTCATCTAGCTAGTATACATCCTCTTGCTAAGGACAGAACCAATGCATAACAAAAAGATCCAAAATCTTATGCTCAGCATCGCACTGCCAAATAATACACCAGATTTTCCACTTATGTGTATTGGGGCAGGAGGCCATTAAAAACAAAAGTTGCACTTTTAAGTAATATGCAAACCATTTTCAGCAAATACTTAAGAGTGAAATAAAATATATGTTAGTTGGTGAATATATTGATACTCAAAATTTGTGTTTCTGTACATCAGCTGCAGTGATTCACCCATTTCCAAACACAAAGAAAAAAAATAAGTTACAGTTGGTTGGATTCTCAGAGTTGTATGTGACCATTTTATTTCCAAACATAAATATAGAAAAATAAATAACTACATACTGTTACTTTTTTCCTTCATTTTTTCCCCCAGAATGAAATGTAAATCAAGAAAAGCACAGATGTTTTTATCAGTATCTTTAAAAGAAACCAAAGACAACAACGAGGAGTATTTTGTAATATAGGTGACTAAAATGCAATAAAAAGTATCTTTCTCTACCACTATCTCCTAAAGATAGGACAGTGTGCAAAATGTAGTTTTTAATTAGATTAATCAGTATCAGCAGCTACCTATTGCAAAGATATTGCAATACTGTTATGCACTTAAGGAAATAAGGAAACACTTTTATATTCATGAAACTAGTCCCAAAGAGCTTGACTACAGAAATCTCAGAGAGTAAGCAGCAATATGAAGATGGCACCAAACATTTATTTGATGACTCTCCAACCTTTGAAGCCAAATGAGTTTGCCAAGTAAAGCTCCCCACTAGAGCAATAATGCAAGCATCAGATCCCATGCATGCAGTTTTTTTATTTTACATTGTTTCTTATATTACTTCTTCTAAACTATATTTACTAACACACCATGATATTTGTTACTGCACTGCTTCTCACAGCTTTTTTTACACTGCATTTTATGTTCTGCACTGCTGTTACACTTCATTTCAGAAAGTCAGACTGTGCTCAGAACAGAAAAAAAGAAATATTTTATTACCTAGCCAAAAAGCCAATTATCAGAAGATAATAGTTATGCAGTCAGGACACAACCATCATTTCCCTCTCTCCATGGGACTAAGTACGTCTTAGGAATTTTACATTTCATTGATTTGTTTAACTGGAGCTTAAAAAATCATCAGGCACAGAATCTTTTTGCAACAGCAAAAGAATCATGCTGCAGTAAGTTTAGCAGGGCTGTTACAGGACACAGCCATGATTTCCAAGAGAACCGAAAACCCTTGACTCGGTGCAAGACCCAGTGCTTTGCCCCCAAGGACTTCTTTTACTGTTCTTGTCTGGGTCCTTGTGCAGGAGGTGTTCAGCCTATCCAGGCTAAGTGCTTGTAAGATATCCAAATTCTACTTCGATACGTACTGAAAAAAAGGTTAGAATCTCTTTTTCTTTGTCTCCTAACAGAACACAATTAAAAATTAAATCTCATATTGCACTTAAGAGGCAGTGAATAAGTAAAATTTGAACTCTTCTAAAAATAGCTCTGATTATGTAACCAGGCTATTTAAAGAATAAAATCTTGTTCAGTTTCAGTTTGTTAAAATATCTTATACTTTATATAAACATATATCCATTCTTTTACACAGAAATGGCTGAAAGCTGTTGCAAAACATGACCTGTTAACTCACATTACAGTTATAAAAAGATCAAATTTAAAGAAAACAAACAAAACATAATTTACAGCTCCCTTTTAAGGTTATCTTCAAAGTATACAAATGTATTTATTTTAATTTTTAAAGCTTTCATCAGCATGATTAGTTAGAAGCAGTTTTCAGCTTTTCCAAATGGTTCGGAAAATATGCATGTTCATACAAATAGACATAGCAAGATAGACATTCATTTACTACCTTTTTTTTTTTTTTTTAAATAACTTTTCCTGGTCTGTACAGACTACAATGTTTGTGGCATTGATCAGTCTTATGACACATGTAAATTATTTTGAAATCTATTAATAACTTTAATCTAACAGTACTGTAGAACATAAACATGCCCGTTTCAAATTTGGAAAGAGTATTTAACACCAGGCCTAGAAAGGCAGAAGTAAACAGCCACTTTGGCCCTATTTATTGGAGGCCCTATTTATTAGAAGTCATTATCTTTATTCTAGACTGAACTCTGGAAGAATAGACTAGTGGCCAAATGGTTACATTGCCATTATGTAAACTGTGTTCCCAAATGAAGCAAAGAGAATGCCCTTTATTAAATTAAGGTTGCATGTGAATCTGTTAAGTTGGTTATACCTTCTTGCTTTCCTCCTAACTAATGAATTGTACTAAATTATTAGAAAGCAATCCACTCATTCAAACTTTTATCTTCCTTTTAGCTTCTCAAAGCAAACTCTTCATCAAAACAGAAAGCTGGTATAAAGGAAGACAAAGAAACCTATATAGCAAGGGATAGAGGCATAGCAAATTAATTTCCTTTGCAACAAATATTCCATGTACATCTTTGATTGTGATTGTAATTTCCATAGAAAGGTAATCTTAACATGCTATTGCACACCCATGTACATTTTAACAAAACATGAGTGATCAAAGATGTCTTTAAAATGAAATATATATATTTAACAGGGCTGGAACAATGGGGGATAGAAAGCTGTTCCCTTTTAAACTCCTAACAAGATAGACTGTTTTGTCATTTCTTATCAGCCTACTTTGTGCAATGCCATGGCTGATTATATTTTTTAATGCAACAGGAGCTAAACAAAAACTCCTTTTGTTAAACTTTTAATAAGCAACTGTAAGTAACACAATACCTGCTGCAACTGCAACCCCTATAAGCTCCTGTGCATCAGTATGTCCCATAATCCTGCAGTGCCTGGGGGTGGTGGTGGGGTGTTATAAAATATGCTCTGCTTTAAGCAAGAATGTTCCAAGTCATTAAATGCTGGATCTTCCATACACAAATAAACAGCTCCTGAATTCTCCTCCTAAAGACAGTGGTATTGATATTCCTTCATGACACTGTTTAGAGTAACAGATGCTAAACGGTGAAAACACTCTTAGCAAACACGTACTTTGTTCTACGGTGCCTGTTACCACAGAAGGGTGGGTATTTACTGAAACACCTCATTAACTCCTGCTTGTTCTGGATATTTTTGGATCAGACTTAAAAGCACCGTATTCCACAAACAATTCTAAGCATCAGCCAGTGGAGACCACACTTCATTTCTACTTGATCTCTACCTCAGCCAGGATATGGACATCAAATCAGACTGCAGCTGAAGGACTTAGTAATCTATACACAGAGAAACATGTAGGGTTTTTTTTATTATCAAGTTTGTATATATCCTTACGATAAATTCCATGGACATACAAGCTTTAAGAGACTCCACAGGTTCTCACTCTTCCTGTGTACAAATGATACACTTTTACTCTCATAGTTGCTTCCTATGACGAAGTAACCTCCTTGTTTGAGAGGTTGTTTTATCTTAATTTCTTTTTTCTAACTCCCTCATTTTACTCCTTAACAAAACAAGCAGCTTCCCCTTATAACTCAACTACATTTTTTCTTGTACCCTTTGTGTGAAAAAAATATCAAAACAAACAAAAAATCCAACCTTGTCCATTGTGAGTTGTAAATGCTGTCTATACAGGCATGTTCTCAAGTCCCTATCTGGGCTCATCAATTCTAACTCTACTGAAGAATTTTAGAAAAAGTGTTCTCATTCAATAATTCTTATAGATGGCACTTTGATTTCTAGATAACTTCATAAATGTTTCTTGAAATTTGCGTAATAGCTCATTATTGTTGCTTCCATTGGTCTCTGATCATCATTACTGATGAATCATCATGTATCACATTTCCAGGACAGTCACTATATTTAAACAAATGAAATGAAAGTTATATACATTTCCCACAAACTCCTTGTTTCATTCTCTCAGCTTCCTAATTCCATTAGTTGTTGCTGATCAACTTTTAAACTTTTGCACAAATCACTCTGTCCATTATTAAACTGAACTACTAAGGCAATATTCCCTAGGTCATTAACAGGATTTTATTATTATTATTATTTGCAAATAATTTCAACAATGACCTTGCCATTTTTCTCAGAATAATCATGATGTTCCAAAAGAACTTCCATCCTCACCATCATCTGAGCAGCTCTAAATACTAATTACTGGAAAAGTATATGTGATTTTGTTACAGTCTGAAGACCTACTGCCCAAAGTGCCAGAAGACAAAAATGTGACAGAAAATCAATTTCATCATTACATGAGCTCTTCTTTATGAACAAATGAAAACACAGACCCAGCTGAGTCAGAGCTACCATTGACCCTCCTACCCCTGAAAAAGATTATTTTCTTTCAACTTCCTCACAGGATTTTTCTTCAGCCACTGCCTGACGTCAAAGGCTTTCTGCAGGAAATGTCTTTTGAGTTCAGCTCCTCAGGCAAGACTTCTTCCATGGGAAGGATATGTGCTCTAACTCACATCATTCTTCCTCCTCAGAAGCCTTCCTCTCCCCCTGGACCTCTCTCAGGGAGATTGTGCCATTCCTCAGTCAGCACATCCCTTTGGCCATGAATTTCCCTTTGGACTGAGGCAGTATTCTCTCTAAAAATCTCTGAGATTTCAGAATGCCCTTATTATATGTGGATGGAATCCAAAACCTTTGATGTTTTTTTCTGCTAATTAAAAGACAGACAGCCTTCCCAAGAATAACTATCTCCTGATAAAATAAATTAATTGATCAAAAGAGATTTCTGTCTGGCAAAAGACTACTTCACAGAGAGATTTCTTAGATAAGAGACCTAAAACCATAGAAGAGAGCAGTCCTATTATGAGCATTATTACAAAGAAGGAAGAAAGAATGTTTATTTTGGGACTCTCTTTTCATGACAGGATCACCAGGTGCCCAGTATGCCCATCTGCCTCCTTAAAGAAAAGCTTCAAACAACAAGTCAGAAGCACCTGTAGGCTCTATACCACTAAAGCTATGTTTTAATAGAACATAAACCAGCAGATTGGAATAAAATACATTGGATGCAACACGTGAGCCCAGATAAAGAAAAGGTTTCAAGAGAGGCACTCACCACCCAGCGCCCACCAGTCAGGCCAGCCCCCAGCCCAGGGCTCGGGGAGGCTTCAGGAAGCACACAGGTTCTCCTGGGCTCCCACCAAAACCTCCCTCTTCCGTCAGCCCACACAAGTGTCCCCACATTCTCTCCGAAGGCCCCACCTGCTCAGGCTGCTGCCTTCCTGCCCGAGGGCCTGGTCCCCCTCCTGCCACGGGAGCTGGGCAGCCCACAGGCCCTGCAGAACCTGGATCCCACTTGCTGCCCCCTCCACTGCTCCCCCACCACGAAGCATAAGAAATCAAGGACATGATGGCCCCTTCTGCTGCCATCTCAGCCCTGCTGTACTTCAGGAAGTGGTAGTAAGGCAAGCAAGGAAATATTGAGAAAGGAGAAAGATTAAAAGTTATTACCAGGTTTATGTTTAGTTGGAGAAAACCCCAATTTGCTCCTATGCACGTGTCTTACCACCTGAAGTTTTCATCCCAGTTGCTCTTTGTCTTTAATAAACTGGGTCAAAATCAGATCATAATACCTCCCAAGAGCAACAAATAGTTGGAGAGGTCAGGACCCTTGTTAACAGAGTTGGAAAAATACCATGCTTTTGTGCGTTGTTGGCCCAGAGGCAGGCTACCAGAATCAATGTGCCTTCAGTGGGATCTCTCCTGAGTGAGCCATTTCATTACCCTAAGGATATTCTGGGAATCTTGTTTATGACACAGATCATGAAACACATAATTAAACCCAACAAAACTCCAAAGTTTAATAAAAATTCAGAGGGAGGAGCAGCTACGTGAGGCATGAAACCTGGGCTAGTTGGAGAGTTCTGCTATCTGTAACCCTCCTTAGCACATAATATATGCACTGCAGCAGATTCCAGAAAAGCAAAGGAAGCCTTGCTGATATACTTATCTGCTATCCAACTGCCAAGAAATGGTGTGAATCACGCTTAAGAACTGCCAGATTAGTGGACTAATAAAGCAAAAAGTAGCAATGTCTTATTGTACTATCAGCTGTAAAGTATATTGTAAATAAAATGCTATGAACATACCTGGAGCAGCTCCCAACAATGCCAGAGGTAGATATCTCAATGCTCCTGTATTTTACTAAGGGAAGAAAAGCTGTTTAATGATCAATTGGCTCATTAATGAACAATGATACATTGAAAAAGTATTTTCTATTTATATGCTAAACTGTGCAGTTCACAAAATAACAATAGTGGATGTGTTAAGTCAATGGGAGACACAAGGAGAATAGTTTTGCAGTGAGTCAAGCCAGAAACAAAATTTCAGTATGTTATTTCTCTACAAAAGGTGATAACTTGCCCATAGCTACTCAGAAAGACTAAGGGAATTGGGAAGAGAATCCCCAGCATCTGACTCCTTCTGTCACAAAACCTTCTCCAAATGGACCCAGTGGAAGCTAAGTGCAATAAAAAGACTTAATGATCTTTGAATCAGGCTGTCTTCACTTTCCAGTGTCACCAAAAGTTGATTTAGGATTGTGGCTTTTCTTCTGATGTCCAGTAAAAGATGCAGCTAACACTTCAGCTGTAGGAGGATTGCAGTGAAGATGCGGAATCCAGGAGCCATTCTAACCCCTATTGAGAGCAGAACTTGGTAAGGTGTCAGATTGTTTAAATGCATGAAGGGAAAAGAAGGAAGAGCACTAATGAAAGTACTTGAAAGGACACTTCATTTTGTCAGAGAAGGACAGTGGCAGCCCACTTTCAAGCTTTTTTTTTTTTTTTTTAAATGAGAATGTTCCTTCTGTTTTATCCGAGGCCAAGAAAAGCATCAGAGCTAAAAACTACAATTATAGAAAATGGTAAAATTAATCTTTTCTGATTTAGGATGAGACACTTTAGTGAGATCAGGGGAGATTATTTAGTTTCTTCATAACGGGATCTCAAAATATTGTCTCCGTTTGGCAAGGAATGGAGCTCTCTGGTTTACAGGCTACAGCATGCAGCTTAAATACAGACCACACTTAGGAATGCAAGTGAAGGCAGCAGGCCTATCTACATCACCAGCTCTGGCAGAAAGCCTGTCGAGGGGTCTCAGTCTTCCTTTGCTGCATATTGTTTACACCCAGGAAAATGCAAAAGCCAACTAGACCAAACTATAGGATATTTCATACAGTGAGAGAGGAGAAAAAGATAAATATGATAAATAGATTTCACTATGCAATTTAAATTTAAGTACATGTTTTATTTAAAAAATGTTTGGAGGGGAAGACTGGACTTTTAATGAGACCTTATATATGGTCAAGACACAACTGATAACTAGAATGATGGGAGATCACTGACAAAAAAGAATCTAAACCCATGAATCTTACCATAGAAAGGGTAAAAGGTAATGATACATTTGTGCAACTTATTAGAAGCAGAATATTATTTCAAAATTACTTCTTGATTAAAAAAGAATGACCATTTCTTGAGCATGTGTATCTGAAAAGATTTTGAAGAAAATGAACACTGTTGTGAAATACAAAGCACTTTATGTTAGATTTATCTACGTGATAACTCAATAAACATACACCACCTTACACAAGCTGTGAGGAATTAAAAAAGGAAAATAAAAAAATACATGCACAAAATAGTAAGAAGGAATTTACACAAACATACTTATACTATGAAACTCACAGTCTCAAATACTAATTAAGGGGATACTGTTTACAGTCCAAGGTATACTATTTACATAGATCAAGAATAACTCTATAGAGCTCAGGCATGAGCCCTATGTTTTGGAATACTTATTACAAAGCTATTATCTCAAGCACAGAAATGTAGGTGTCTGAGACTGTGGATGTCTTTCATCCAAGCTGCTTAAAATGAGGACAGCAGAACTCAGTTTCTGCAGCTGCCCACACAGATACAAACCAAAAATAGTCCAATATATCATGGTGTAGAGTTATTACAGCAGAGTTAGCATCTGTACAAATTAATTTCTTTCTTTTTTTCCTTACTATCTTCTCTTCTGTCATCTTCCCCTGACCTGTATATTTCTTTAAAATTCTTTTAATTTAAGGTTTTGTAGATACTTATCAGAAGCTTTGTGAGACAGGACACAATTTCTGTTCCTACTTTTATGTTAAGGATAAAGATACAGCTATAAATATACTGAGTAGTGTTTGTACTTTTTTTCTATGTTTACATAATGTAATTATTTTCTACCACAGGATTGTCAATCAGCACATCAGGAATGTGGTGGTTTTAGCCTGGCCGGTAACCAAACACTAAACAGCTGCTTGCTCATCCTCTCCCCCCCAGGAAATGAGGGAGAGAATCAGAAGGGGAATAATGAGACAACCTGTGGGTTGAGATTAAAAAAAAAATAAAAGAAAAAAATAATTTGAAATTAAAATAATAATTATCACAACAGTAATAATGGAATATACAAACGAATGATGTTCCACGCAATTGCTCACCACCTGCTGACTGATGCTTAGTCTGGTCCCAGATAACAATCCTGGAACAGATAAAATCCTGAAACAAAAAAACCTCAATCCTGGAAGAGAGAGAGCCTGAGAGATGCCCCAGATCCAGTCAACCCTTATTGATATACTGAACGTGACATTATATGCTATGGATTATCCCTCTGGCATATCCAAATGCCAGTTTGGGTTTCCTAATTTACTACGCTCCCCCTAAGTTTCTTCTACACCTGCAGACTAGCAAAACACAGGAACTTGGAACATCCTTGGGTTTTCTTAGCAACAACCAAAAACATCAGTATATTATCAACATTCTTCTCCTAACAAATCCCACACTGAAACCAAAACACAGCACCATTCTAGCTACTAAGAAGATAATTAGCTCTATCCTGGCAAAACCAGGGCAAAAGGTCTGGCCACAACTTCTGCTGTGACCTCTACTTAAAGACCTCTCTGGGTTGGTTATCAGATAATGACAATTTTGTGAAGGTCTCATTAGCCATGTAATATTTAGATATGCCAATCTTCTTCACACTCCTGATGCCAATAAAGTAAAGGTCACCTTAACACAAACTGAAGTGTAAAAAAGTCACTAAGGTGTTTTTCATTCTATTATTTATCTATTAATAAATTAACTAAACCATTTGACAAACTTAATTTATCTAGATTTCTGTAGCCAAATCACAGGCCATGCGCTTTATCTTTCTCTGACTTCCAATTCTGTCATTCTCAGGACTGTGTCCAAATATGATACTTTATGCCTGGCACTCTTAATGCCATTATTCCTGTACTAAAAGTCACCATATCAGAACTTTTAATTTTGTCTCTCTAGGTATAGTAATGAGGTAAAAATATTTCTCAACCTGTCCTGCTTTAAAACACATTTCAGCCATGGAAAAGCTTTCATATTAAAGATAAAATAGCCTTCATTCAAATTAGTAGCTCCAGTGGCTCGAAAAGGAATTCTTCCATGAATGAAAATTACTTCTGTAAGGATGTGCAGGATCTGTCCCTTAAGCTTTACACAAGAACCTGCCACAAGAAGGTGATATAATGAATAGTCAGACCACATTTATTTCTTCTTTTCTGATTCTGTACAGAACTTCCAGACTTTGCCATCAAGTGGTCTTTGTCTCACTTAAAGTACTTTTATAAAAAAGGACATACTGACAGTATTTATCTTATAACTTAGTGATCTTTTTATTAAAGCTTTCAACCAGGCTGTTTCATTCAGAAGAACTTCAATTAATATGTCTAAAACCTCAGGATTTTTAAGGTGAAACTTGTGGAGTATGTAATTTTGGGAGACAGAGCCTCAAAAAATTGTATTTCTACTCAAATACATTAAAGTAAATTCATTATCTATTTGAAGATAATTTAGTTTTCATAAAATAAATATTTTTTTAAAAAAATCCATCAAAACTGATGCATTATCCTGAGATTGGACAAGTATTGGCTAGAAATCGCTCTTGCTGCTTCTTTATTTTGTAACAATTGATGGTAGTAAGTGACAGACTGAGACATGGTATGATCTTTATTTTGTTTTAGCTGTATTTATATTGCTTGAAGTATAAGTAGCATTACTTATTACTATATATTTACCCGACATATACCTTGGCTGCAGTTCAAGACTTGAAGTATAACCACAGAAAAATGATAGTCACCAGTTCCAGTAATACACGTGGTTGTTGTAGTCAGTTGCCATTTGTAGCATTTGGAAGACTCATTCAGATTTGAATACTCAGTAAGTAACATCATAGCACCCGTTCTCCAGCCTAGTTAGAAAGATACCTGTACTGTTATTATGCATAAAGAAACAAATCTAATGGTAGTTCAGGTTACTAATGCAATAAATGGTTACTATTTTAAAAAGAAGTAAGTGGAAAAGTTATTTCCAGCAGCATGAAAGAGCATTTTGCACTTATCATTAGTTGTTTTTTTCCTGCATTCTCTCTACTTCTGCTTTTAAGGTTGAGTCATAGTTGTCACTTCAGTATTCTTGATGAAAAATCTATTAAGAATGGGTTTTCATGTGCAACATAATAATCATCCCTTTAGTTTGACTCATGGGTTGTCAAAGTGCATTTAGTTTGTTCAACTGTAAGCTCAGAGTACATGTTTCCCAAAGCAGAATGGGAAGAAAAAATAAAAAAATAAAATTCTAACTTTGGATGTGAGGATGAGTTTGAATTAGCACCTGTGAGATATCTTAAACATTACATTATTTTCTATTGTATTCTAATATCTGATATATTCTAGGTATATAGAATCACAGGTCAGATGCAATACTGAACTCCTAATGCAGTCTTAGTGGCACAGTCATTTCAAACTGCTACACTATAATTACGTCTGATTTAGAAAGAAATTCTGTTCCCTGGCTGTGGTAGGAGTAGAAGAGCCTCACTTAAATGGGTGGCCTTAAAAATTCTTCCCTTTATCAATTTCTACTGATTGGCTTCACAGCAGCTTCCTCTGAACTAATTATGAAAGTATAAATATTTACAGGATGACCCTAGGAAGAAGATGCTGTTACCTCAGTACTTACCAACTGCTGAACTGTTATTTAAGCCCTGAGAAGAATACTGCTGCAAGTTATCTGCATCACCTGCTTGGTCTGCTATTTAGGATTACACAGAAGCCTTCAAGTAAACCATTGCAAAGTTCACATGCACACATAAGAACAGTTTTATTTTACACAAAGTTGCCAAATAAGAGACTTACTCCTTCCATCACACTACAGTTGCAGCTACTGGGCCTGTGTAACACAAATTCTTACATTTTCACTTTACTTGATCTGTCAGTCTTCCAGTTTGCATAGCAGAATCAGTCATAAAGCTTTGGCTCATTACCTGATAGGATAAATATTTCTCTTCCCTGCCCAAAAAGACAAATGTGTTTGAAAAGGCATAGTTTTAAGCTAATGGTAAACCATCTGTAGAGTCATAGGCAACATGGGGGCTCTTTGACATGTTATAGTAAGCAACACTTACAATTATCTTATGTGGTTCTTTGAGGGACAACAGAAGCATATTTCTTAATAAACTTGTGTCCTCAAGACAGAACTGCTATTTTGCAGCTCTATCTACTGCTTTAAGATTGACACACAAAGGAAATTTTCTGGTTCTGAAAACCTCAGCCAGTGTGAACCTTTCTACTTTCCCCATATCTCTAGAAGAGTTTAGGTTTCTCTTCTCCTTCTCAACTTTTAAAAGGACTTCACTTTAACTTTTGTCTGCACCAACAAAAACACAGACATTCATAAGCAGGATCAAGGCACAATAGGGAACAACTTTAACTTAACATCAAGTCACCCTTTGGCAGCAAAATCTTAGAAGCTTAACACTGAGAGTTTTTATCCTTTTGTGAAAGTCATACCAGGAAAATCTAATGTACTTGTATGGCATGAAAGGCATTCATCTTAACACAGAGTCTGAACCCAGACCACTGGGTCAATGGGAGCTTTGCCTGAACGAATGCAGAATCAGACCCATATATTATTATAATTGTAGTAAGAAGATTGAGTTATACATATGAAGTCTAGCTAAAAGGACACATACTGCAGGCTCTAAATTCCTAAAACACTTAACATCTATTAAATATTAACAGTATTAAAATAATCAGCATTATTGCAATAGAATTAGCCTCTTCCAAGAGGAAAAGCAACCTTCTGTTTTCCCTTAGTCATGTGGAAAGTTACTCATAAAGTAGAAGCCTTGTTTCATTCCTGAAATTTCCCCAGATGTAGACTGTTTCAGACTATGAGGAACTGAAGTTTCAGAAATTCTACTATCAGTGATCACTAAGGAAAGAGATTGTCATGTTAAAGAGGGGCCAAAATTATATCTTGCCTCTACATAAAATTATTCTAACAGTAAATTGTTACTTAAGTCTATCTCACTATGGTGAATAACATGAATAATGTATATATTATGATTTAAGAAAATAAATTCTATCCATTGTTAATTTTGCAGCTATTGTACCTGAGTGGGGATTGACACATCCTTTCAAAAGTGTAACCATCCTTTCAAAGACATGATCATAATTGTGATTAGCATCACAGGGGACTAAGCATAGTCATGCTAGTTAGTGCATCTCTTTTCTTCTCTACAGACTTTTTGGGAGAGAGCCCACTAGGAAAGCAGGCAATGAATTTTTCTGGGACACTGTCAGATCTTTGTCTTGTTCCTCACTTCAATTACCAATGCAGAAGGAGGGGAAAAAAAAAAAAAATATCAGTATCAGCATAATGTCTCATGCTATCTAGGAATTATGAGGACTATTGGATAGGCTCCAGATATCTGAGTAATGTCACAGATATACCTGTCAGTCTTTAAAAGAATCTTAAGTCTCCATCATAAACTGCTTTTATGTTTTCTGAAAATGGAACAAAGAACTAAGATGAATACACTTACAATGCATAAAATTAATAGACAACTTTTATTTTCTTAAGATAAGTTTATGAATATATCACAAAAACTGATTACTTCATTTAAAAATAACTTTTCACTCAGGGTCATCCAGATATCTAAAGAAAGGGATCTGTTTGCTGGTGACAAAATTCATAGAGCTCATCCAAGATCTGTACATTAGCTGAACTCAAAATTGAAGGATTTAACATATTCATAATACCTAAGTCCATTTCCTACTTGATAGAAAAGTGCATCCTCAGATATTTAGACCTTGCAGTGTATGTATCTATATCAGCATAACCAGTAAAACTCTGTTGAATGAATAAACTGAAGGGTATATTTTCATCTACATGCATTTGTTATGTTTCTAATTTGTAAGAGTTTCTTCATAAAGTCATTACTCAATTTTTATTTCTTCATAATGCAAAAGAAAAACTGGAGCTAATATCAGAATAAAAGTTCTTTGCATGCAATAGAATACTGATTTCAGAACTACTATATCAAGAGAATTGTTTCTCACTTTGTGTTTGATTGAACAGTGACGGAAGAATAAAATCTTCAGTAATCAATAGTAGCCTGCATTCAATCTCAAATGCAGATGAACTCCCATTGAAGTATTTCTGCTTTGACACACGATCTGCATTCATACAAAGCATTCTATGCAGTCAAGAAATCTCAATTTTTAAATGCTTGTAGGAGATGTATATATGAAAGTCTTCTGATTCCATTATGAGAGTAACTGACTCTTCACTTAAAACACAATTATCCTTTTTTTGTATTCAAATACTCAAATTCTTTGTATTCTAAGTATTCCCTGTTCCATACAAGCAGCAGCATAGGCTTCTTCAAGATCAGCTCATTAGTCAGCTTTAATTGGCATCGGTCTAAAATCTATTTTAGAAAAATAAATGTACTGAACAAACTTTAAGGATAGTGTAGGTAGAGGAAGCATTTCCTGGCTCAAAATATCTGCTGGAGCTACTTCTGTTTCCACATGGGAGGCAAAAATCAGGAGTACACTGTGCATGTGTTTTATTTTCACACAAAGATAACTCAGGTATTTGAGTCAGAAGAAACTTGTGGATAATGAAGGCATGAAAACTATCAGGTAATTTGCAGAGTTCAGCTATCCCACAACATAATTGGGGTCTGCACACATCAAGATGACAACTGTTCAGCCTGAAGTCAATAAATTCAAACAAATTTATACTTACATGGTAGGACTGGATGGCTTCTATAGAGATATTCTCTGACTGATGAGTTGGGGATAGATATCACTTTCCTTCAACTATCAGATCATAAAAAATCAGGAGTCTAAAATCTGAACAGATAACACCTAACTTATTTATTCTATTAGGAAAGATATAACTGATATGTTAATTTTCTTTCATTTCAAATAATTTGCCACACTACCACTCAGCACTTTTAGTCAGTTCTTGCCTTTATAATACAGACCTAACTATATAAAAATGTAAAATTTGGGAGAACAATACATTTAGAACTCATGTCAGGAACTACTTGCTAAAGTTAATTGAATAAAAAGTAAGTGGGAGAATGAATAAAGAAGCTTCATAAACAATGAGGTGACAACTTTGGCAAGATTATCAGGTAACCACAGTTCATTGCTTTGCTTGATAAAGCAAATTAACTAATAATATTTGTGCTACCGTAATTAATTCATTTTTTAATATTAAGGCTTTTATAATCCTAATACAAGAGTTAATTAGTGCAGGTCGCTCTGCCCAGAGGCTGAAACTATTTTATACTCAGTTCCTATGATGAGTGCCATACAGAGTGTTTGATGCCTGCTGACTGAACTCATTCTGTCAGCAGAACGGTTGATATTTCACACTAGAATGCTAACTGTACTTCAAGGACAAGTCATCTGATCAAAGGGTACCACAAATCTTCACAGAGGATGACAGATGGGAAGTGGTAAAGTGTTATTTATGTGAATGACCATTATTAATTTAAGATGCTCTTCTAAGCCATTTTACCGTTATTCATTCACCTTTTAAATAACCCCTAATTCTTGGCATTTCAGTTATCATTCAACTGCATAGTATTATAGCTGAATAGTCTGTTTATGTGACAACGGCATAAGCTACTGTATACATGCAAATATAGACACACATATACATACATTAGGAAGCAATTTTTTTGCTTTATATTTAGATGTTATAAAATATTCAGTGATCCAAAAGAGAAAAATGACCATGAGGCAGTCAAATATCAAACCAAATCCATCTTCCCTGTTTAAACAATTCTTATTTGGCATGAAGGAATGCAATGAGAAATGACTAATGCTCTTCTTTTAATTAACTTTATCATCTGGTATACACTTCAGAAGACCACTGGCTGACTCAACTGATGCAGGTGGATGATTTCCAAGACAAGGACATTGAGGCATATGTTGTTGAATGAAGGAAAGAAAGAAATGAAATAGAACTGTGAAAGAGGAAAATAAATCCTTCACTAAGGCCTGTTCTGTGGACCCAAAGCTTATGTCCTTGGGACAGAACATGACACTGGTCAAGGAAACTATGGCTGGAACATGTCCTCCAGCTAAACAAACGTGTTGTTTACTATACTGATTGAGCAGTGAATCCAAACTTGAGATACTGAACACAAAATTCTGGTCTCATTAATATTCCAGATATCCCCTGAAATTCAAACAGTGCTCTCTTAGCCAAGAAGGCATGCATGACCTTTCACACATCTGGAAGCTCAGTAAGTATTCTCAATATAACCAAGTTATTCCTCTGAATGAAGGTGGCAAAAATGCAACACAATTCTTCTAAGCCTAGCTTCCCTACTTATAAAGAGAGAACATTCAGCAACTGCAGAACATGAGAGGATGTCAAGGACCCATGAATCATATTGTCTTGAAGGAAAATAATAGGATTTTCTTCACACAATCCTTACAGCCACAGATGTAGCAGAATGTCTACTGTTTAAGAAGGCATCAACATTTTCCTCGCAGCTCTCTATCATCTCAATCCCTCACTTGAATTTCAGAAAAAAAGTGTGTGTGGGGGGGAAACCCTTCTTTTTAATATATTAAAAAAAAAAATATCAAATAGAATAAGTGGGAGAATTTTTGTTTGTCTTAATACTATTCCTAGAAAACTTGCATATCTCTAAGATCAGATTTACAACCTGGCCCCTAATCACCTTCTTCACCTTCTTTACAAACTCAAGGACATTTTACCTTTACTCTAATATCTAAGACCACCTAGGTATATTAAACATCTAGAATGTACTACTCATCTATACATCCTAGCTTAAATATACCAAGCAATTAAAAGGATTTATATCTGTTCCTTGAAAATCAATAAAAGATGCCTAAAGCCCTTTAGCATCTTGGAAATCTCAACTCCAGACTAAAGACTTTGTAGAAGTCTTGTACATACCAAAACCAGAAGGTATCCGTGGAAGTCACACCCAGGGTTTCCTGACTGCAATGCATCTGAACACTTGTAAGATATCAACAACACTCAATCTATATCAGTTTGATCTTTTTCTCCTCGAGTTCACACTTTTCTCAGTCTCTCATCAGATTGCACCAAGCATTATCTGGATGATTTCTAAGTCAGCGAGTTACTCAAAAACATACACTGCACAACAGCTACCACAAGGAAAAATAGTAACAAATGCTGCATACTGGCAAACAGTAAGTCTAAATACAAGTTCATGAACAGCAACAAGTCTGAACTGTCAGATATAATTTGGAGAGAAGATATAACACTGTAGGGTACCTGGAAGGGAGCAGCAAATCCATTTGTCCCTTGCACGTTATGCCACAGATTTCCTATGCTCTTTCTCATCACCTCAAAATAACTCAGAGTGATTTTC
The DNA here is from genome assembly GCF_000700745.2 of Antrostomus carolinensis. Taxonomy (NCBI): domain Eukaryota; kingdom Metazoa; phylum Chordata; class Aves; order Caprimulgiformes; family Caprimulgidae; genus Antrostomus; species Antrostomus carolinensis. The sequence continues at coordinate 94,500 of NW_010310040.1, read as the reverse complement.
CAGTATTTATCATGTCCTTTTAATTGATTCAGCTATACATATTCTTCATGCATGTGAATCAGCAATATTCTTTTTTTAAGAAGAAAATCACAATATGTGAAACATTGTTGAGAAAATAACCACCAGAATTACAGTAAATGAGTTCAAGGAAATGTGCATGACAAGTCAGATGCAATACTGTACAAATACATTTCTCTGTTAAATATTTTTCTTAGTCACTGTTTCTTTACAATATTGCAATGTGTGTTTAAATTCAGTGTTATCTGAAGCAAACATCATGAACATCTGAAAAGTTAGATAGTCCAAATGGTGTTTATACAAACTAAAAAGAAGTAATGACTTAGAGATCATGACAGAAGTTTTTGTGAGTAACAATCACAGCAGAATTTCCATACTTTAAAATCAGACCAACAGTTATGAAAGTGTAGAGAGTTTAAGAACTTCTGACAAGAATGTCATTTACTAAAACATTCAATGAGAAAAACATTTCCTACTTATTTTCTACCTCTTTAAGTAGATCTCTCAAATTAACTAATACATAGAAACTGAGTTATTTTTAATTACAGAACACACAGCAAGCTTGAGATAAAATAACATGTGAACAAGTGTAAACTAGCAATTGAGATTATTCAGTTCTCATTCAAATAAACTACTCAAAACCAGAGAAATTATGAAGCTTATTCTTTTGAGTTCTGACCCAAATCTTCTTAATGTCACTGGAAGGATTACTAGTGTTCTTGATCAGACTTGGCAGAGGCTAATAAAGAAAATACTCTGCCATATATGGCTTGTTTTAGAGAGACAACACCTTTTGCCTGGTAACATTCCAATACATCATACATCATCTGACCAGTGGTCCCTTGATTTATATACTTTGACTTTTCTCTTGGGGTGAGGCTATATATCAGAATATAACTGAGATCAGGAAGAAGTCAAAGCAAAATGGCAGCAACTCCAGATGAAATTTCTAAACGATCCCATAGGATTAATATCTCTGCCAGCATTCTGCAAATTAATATCCATGAGAAATCAGCAGGAGATTTGTTTGCACTGACTCTTCAAAATTAAGGACTTAAAAAACTAATCCAACCTAAAGAGACAAATGTCTTTCCCGAAACAGCCCTGAGACTGTATTGATGTAAGTGAATGTGAGAACAACAATCTATCCTTCAGCTTTCACACCATTTAGATTTTCTCCAGTCTGGGAGAAATATCATAACTCCTTTTCATCTACAAAACCCTGGAAGTGATAAAGAACATGTTTATTTTAGAATAGCTGTGAGGATGTGTGAAATAATAGCATCACATTGACTGGTGTATCAACATTAAGCAAGTTCCTGGTTCATAACAGGACCAAACCAAAGCTGAATCAAGTTAACGATGGACACAAACTGGCTGACAAACCATTGCAATAAAACACATCTACTTGACTGAACTGAGCTTTGGTTGGACCATTTTGTCTTTGAATCTTTCATTTTTTAATATTAGAAGAGGAAAATACCATAAACGATCAATATGAGGCACATTTTGTAAAAGAGAAAAGCACATAAAGTGCAAAAAATTTTGAACAGATCCAAATATAAAGGAATAATATCTTTAGACTCCAAGCAGCAAGAGTGAAGAATAAGTTCATATATCAAAGTCAAGATGAAAAAGAACAAGAGGAACAGCTCAGATACTGAGGCTATGGAGTAGAATTTGTGGGAAAAGGCATCTTGACACAACAGCTGCAGCTTAGTCTCAAATCTGCCAGTTGCTAACTACAATATCAGATTCCTGTGCCAGATTTGCACAGATATAAACAACTGCTGATTAATTTCCATATCTGAACACATTATAAGCCAGGTGGATTGAGAAGGGTACCTTTTAAGTTCACCCTACAAATAAGGAACCATGTTTTTTTCCCATTCTCACATCTTCCTTTTCATCTTTGTTGTTCCTCATCTTTCTGCAGTTATTTTCATCTTTCTCTTATTATAGCTGTTTAATGCTAATGAGATAACTCTTGATCGAGCCCTAGGTAAGTCAATGTGCTTTCTTTTGTGTGAATATCAAATACATGGACTCGCACTTCTATGGTAATACACAGTCCAGGTAACTATGAAAAGACACTTAGTTCTTTGATAGTAAAGGTGACTCACATTTTAACTACTTATCACCCCAGAAAAGCTCTATGAGAAAGGAGAAAGAAGGTTATAGAATCCAGGAGAAAAATATTTCCTTTTAGAATGACTCTGCAAGGTGGGTAGGAAAGGATATAGATACTGAATGGAACAGAATCACTATCAGGGTATAATTACCTGGACTCATAGGCAGACCAGTGCTTGCCTTTTTATGTGGCATAACTTTCTGCATAAAATTCAAAGTCAGTTAAGGTCAATAGAAAAAGTCTTACTGAATTTACTAGCATCTAGAGAAAGCTGTAAGTCTAGAAGCAATCACAGTGCAACTATTTGTATTTTTTACATGATAGGTTCATGGGGGATATGCATGTATTACATAGAACAACTGTCAGAATCGGACTACTAGTCATGTCACCACATTGCACAGAGTCTAAGCCAGCTCACATAAAAACAGACGGTCAAATTCACACTTCCTTTGTAGCTGAGGGACTCAGAATGAGACTTTGTTTTGGCCTCTGAATTGGTCCTGTAACTTACAGGGACAGGTATTATTCTGAGCAAGAGTAGAACACCCTGATGTGAAGCTGAACTCACAAAACTCACTTATGGTAAAAGCTCACAGAGGATTTAAGTTCATTAAAGAATCCTGATCTGTTCTTGATTCATTGTATTACCTCTCTTAATGACTGACTTCTCAAAGTTTGGTATTTCAATTAGAGCTGTTTTACTGGGTTTACATGGCCAGGTTTTGGTAGGAGCAGGGCTACAGGGTTGGCTTCTGTGAGAAGCTGCCAGAAGCTTCCCCTATGTCCAATAGAGCCAATGCCAGCCAGCTCTGAGATAGACCCACCACTGGCCAAAGCTGAGTCCATCAGTGACAGTGGTAGCACCTCAGGGATAACATATTTAAGAAGAGGAAGAAAAAAAAATGGCTGGGCAACAGCAGCCAGAGAGGAATGAGAATATGTGAGAGCAACAACTCTTCAGACACCAAGGCAGTGAAGAAGGAAGGGGAGGAGGTGCTCAAAGCACCAAAGAGACTCCCCTGCAGCCCATGGTGATGACCATGGTGAGGGCAGGCTGTTCCCCTGCAGCCCATGGAGGTCCAAGGGAGAGAAGATGTCCACCTGCAGCCCATGGAGGACCCCACGCTGGAGCAGGTGCATGTCCGAAGGAGGCTGTGACCCCAAAGGAAACCTGTGCTGGAGCAGAATCTTGGCAGGACCTGTAGCCCCACGGAGAGAGGAGCTCATGGTAGAGCAGGTTTGCTGGCAGACCTTGTGACCCTGTGGGGGATCCATGCTGGAACAGTCTGTTCCTGAAGGACTGCATGCCATGGAAAGGGCCCACACTGGAACAGTTAATGAAGAACTGCAGCCTGTAGTAAGGACTCACACTGGAGAAGTTCATGGAGGACTGTCTCCCATGAGAGCCATTACACTCTGGAGTCGGGGAAGAGTGCGACGAGTACTCCCCCTGAGAAGGAAGGAGCAACAGAAATAACATGTGATGAACTGACCACAACGCCCATTGCCTGTCCCCCTGAGCCACATGGGGCAAGGAGGTAGAGAAATTGGGAGTAAAGTTCAACCCAGAAAGAATGGAGAGGTGGGGGGAAGGTGATTTAAGATTTGATTTTTATTTCTTATTATCTTACTCTGATTTGATTGGTAATAAATTGAATTCATTTTCCCCAAGTCGAGTCTGTTTTCTCCATGAGAATAATTGGTGAATGATCTCTCCCTGTCCTTATCTCAACCCACAGACTTTCGTTACATTTTCTCTGCCCTGTTCAGTTGATGAGAAGGAGCGATAGAGCTGTTTTTGTGGGCACCCGGCCACATACTTATCTTCAGTCTGAACCACATTCAAAAGTAGAATTGTTTCCAACTTGACCTAACTTTCTGAATTAGTAGTGGACTGCCTGCCATACCTTTAATGTCTGCATACTATTCACTTGCACTGGAGAGGAACAGTCTTGGTTGACTAGCTTATCTTGAAATGTTCTAAACCTGTCATGCATTCAGAGTTCAAATTAAGGTCATTTGAGATGCTCCTGTGCTACTTTGGCCCCCACTTGGTTAACTCTACTTCTGGAGACAGGAAACTGAGTTTAATTATCCGAGTCCCTAGGTATTTCACATACTGGTATATCCAATGATGCTTAAAAGGAGTGTGTATCATTTTTCATTTGTAATATATTGATATATTGCTATCTATCAGGTCAAAGCACTAACTCAGGACAAATAGGTTTGTACTGTAGAGCTGGGTGCAATGAACCGGGAGGACTGTTCTTTCAGCCTGCAGGATGCAGAGATATTAAGAAATTGACTGAATCTATTTTCTGAATTGTTTCCCCTAGTTGAGTCATGAAAAGGCCACTTTTTTAATAGCATGCAAAGGAGCAAAAAGTATTATCTGCAGCAGCCAGCAGAGACGGCCAGAAATGCAAACTGGGGTTCATTAAAAGCACTTTGCCAGAAGTGCTTCACTTCAGTGTTATGACATTAAGACTAGAAACCCTGAGGAGGCAATCAGCACCAAACACTCTCTGCAGTGCACAGCTAAATTCCAATGGCCCCAAGAATCTCACCTTTTCCCCAGATGCTTGAGGTCATCATTCCAGCTGATACTAACTAAGGAGTGCAAATGCTTCTGGAAGAACACTAAAATTCAATTTATGAATCATATGGTAGTGAAATAAACACACAAGTATCATATCAGACTAAGGACACAAAATGATAATCAATTCAGTTTGGCTTCCCATTATTATTTGCTTAATTCTGAAACGTGGTGTGCAGGTTGAGCACAAATGGATCCTCTGTCATCTCTGCTTTACAAAGCCAAACACAGAAAAGTCTCAGTCAGCTTTCTATCAACAGAATTTTTATGAGCTATCTTCCAGATGCTTTCTAATTAATAGATTTAAATTTGGTTGGGAAAAATCTACCTAGTTCATGGAACCTTGTGCAAGCATTTAGCTTGGAAAGTTTCCACTTTTAAATTATAGACTACCATGCAAATGAGAAAAATTACTAACATTTTTCTCAGATTCTTGCAAATGACTTATCTGATCATACTTCAAATAGATATGGGGCTGGGGCGGGGGGAGGGAATGTATCAACTTGATCATGACTTCTGCGAGACAAATGAAAGTTACCTCCATAGAGTTCAAGGCATCCAGCTTGTCAGAGTGACAGATGTTTTCAAGCGTACAAGCTGTCAGGCCTCCTAGAAAACCAGGAGAGTACATAAAGAGGAAATTATACAGGCTAAATCACCTGAACTAAAATCCATAAAGATTATTGTCATTATTGCTGCTATCATCTTTCAGTCAGATTCTGTTCTGAGCTACCTTGTGAGGGAATCTCTTTCATCCCCTCTTTTGGGTCTATCATAATTCTAGAGAGATTTGCCTTGCCATTTAAGAAACTAAATTACGCAGTGTATATTCTCCAGGCCTTCCTCCAATTTTTCGCAGTTATACTGACTGCTCATTTATTAGATCATTTGACTCACTTTGAGCTTTTCACTGTGATTCTATTTATCTCTCAACATTGAAGAAATAAACTTTCAGCTGTATTTGGAGGGTAGAGGGGGAGGGGAATTAAGTGTGGTTGATTTTATAGTGTATACACATATTTGACTGGTACTAAGCAATAAACTTGTCTTTTGGTTTGTAGCACTCAGGAACAGAGATTGCAATAAGTGGCAAAAGAAATGCAGAGAAGCGGCATTATTTCTGAAGCTGAAGGTATGATGACATGAAATTGGGTTCTTTGGAATATTTGTGACAAGCTACTGTATGCCTCTTACCATTAAGTGAAAGTAAAACTCAAATACTACATCTACTCAGATATGCAAAACCAACATATGTGGTAGGTCAATCCAATGGCTTTTTACATCAACTACTATTTAAAATTACCTAAGGTAGGGGTGGAAATATACAAAACCTGTACACGAGATACAACTCTCACTCATGAAAAACATAGATAAATGATTATAATTGAACTGGTTTATGCTTTTAAAGTCAATTCAGGCACAGAGTTTGCAATAGATGAATCATTAGCTTTGTCTCAGTGTGTTACTTGCTACTCTAAATCATGAGTTTAAGAAATCGTGACGGAAATAACTGTCTTTCCAAATCAGTCTTCTTGCAGATGAAACAAGAGGATAAATAATGTCAAAAAGCTTCTAAATAGCTGAGTTGCAGCTCCCTTTTAGAATTACAGATACAATCACTGACTACAGAATGATCTACCAAAGCCTACAGGGAAAATAAACCAGGTTTGCAAAAGAGGATGCAGAGCGTGGCTGTGGCTCACATCCTCTTTGTTATGACAGCAATGGTACATTTTTTATATTGTGATTTTTCATCTGCTGAATTTAAATACACATATTAAAAATAGAAGTATTTTTATCATGTTTTATAAATGGAGAAATAAGATGATGGTATTTTACACTGAAAGTTAAAAATATCTTTAAAACTGTCCTCAGGACACAGATCATTTCACATACAAATAAGAAAACTTCAACAACAGGTTCAGGAATGACTGAAGGTGACTGGAGCAAATAGGAAGTGCGATTGTGTAGCCATTAATCATTGTAGCTACATCAAAATTTCTTTGGAACCTAAGAATTTCACCTGTCTCTCTAGGTAAGATGGGTAAACCTTCCTTTCTTACACCATATTAAAATAAAGTAGAAGAGAAAATGAATTACACAGATCCTTCAGTGCAATATGGGAATTAATAAACTGAGTTGAGTGGAGTTGTCATTTGCTGGATATAATAGTTTATTAATACCATTATTTGTTTTGCAGCAGTATCAAGAGAACAGAATACAGCATAAAACACTTTTCTGACACCACAAAAAGACCCCAAATAATTTCTGCTAAGTGCACTAAATGCTATGACAGGCAACTACTCTAGTACAAACTCACAGAGAGATTACTGCAATTCATGAGTTCAGCATGAGTTGCCTGTGACAGGCATGTAGTACCAGTAAAGATTCAGGAAAGGCTGGAGATACTTAACATGGATTATTAAGTGATGTGGGAAACCAATTACCAGAGAGAGAAGTTTTTTCCTATCACCTTTATATTTTTTGAGCTTAAATGACAGAAAGACTTTACCCAGCAGACTCATAATGGCTTTGACAGCAAAACAGGATGGCTAAATTAAATACCAAAGACAGACCAGAAAGCAGACGAAATCTCACAGGGGAGAAATATTACTCTACCATAGTTTTTTTCTTCCTTCATTAAAACAACTATGAATATCATTGCAGATGCAGAACAAACTTGCAGTGGTTGTGTTTTATTTTCTTTTAGCAAGCAAACCAAGTGTATAGCAGATGCAATACTATTAGACTATGCCGACCTTAATCCATTAACAGGTCCATTTTCTGCACACTTAGGTTTTAAAGTAACAGGACTAATTGTGTTAAACTGCAGGACAGATTATTAACAAATGAACTCATTGTTATTTATATTTCATATGCTGATCAGAAGGCATTTCTTCAACTTTCATCTTGTCACTTCTCTTCATGTCGTTTAGGACATAGCTCAATTTCTGAGGGTCATTATCATTTTCTAGAGTAAGCAGTTGTCTTGTTTTAGTCAGTTGTTCTATCACTCAATGACTCCTCCCCACCTGAGAAGGGCAATTTGGAAAAGGAAAAGAGACCTATGGGTTGAAATGAAAACAGATTTAATGAAATAATAATAAGAACTAATATTAATACTAATACAAAATACACAAGGTTACACTTGGCTAACAAAAGCAAAATGGTCACAACAAGCGGGAGAGTAGGTCTTGGGAGCAGAATGTTAGGCAAAACCCTCCAGGGATGATGGCCATTGAAAAAGAAGGGTCCTCCCCAGCAAACTTTCTAATTTATAGTGAGCATGACGTTTATGGTATGAAATACTTCTGCTGGCCAGCTTGGGTCAGCTGCCCTGGCTTTCACTCCTCCTGGCCTCAGCATCAGGCTAACTGCTAATGACCTTGATCACTATGGAAGCCCACATACCATGGCTGGCCACAAACCAAAACAAAATATCTTATCAGCTTTGTTCTCACCAAATTGAGTGCTGCAGTCTTCTTAAAACGCAGCTTTCCTGACCGAGAATTAATTCTATGTTTCTGTCTCAGAGAAACCAGGACAGTAGTTTACGATCTTTTTCCCATTGTTAGGGACAGAGAAGTACAGCTTTGGCTTTTATAGTTTGTTTATTTGTCTTACATTAATATCAAAGATAAATATCAAGATTTAGAGAAAACGACTATACTAAGGACTGCACAGAAGCTGCACATAAAGAAATCCTTCCTTGAAGTGGAATTTACAGTCTAATTTCCGTTAAGATCTTCTTAACTTTTGCAGTGCCACTACCACCTTGCAGGCATGAAGAACAATCAACAAGAACTAATTTGAAATGAGTCTTTACTCTGTATAGAAGAGTTTATGAAGGGTCATTATTAAACCATTAATTAGATCAGAGGTTTGGATTTTAAAACAACTATTTATTATTCTGAGCAAGTATTTTATTTAGATTGTAACCCACAGGGATCTCAGAGATTAGACAACAGGTCTACTTAGTCTACTCACTATGGCTGCTATTGCATAGCTCTTCTCATTATATCTGGTGTCCTAGTTCAACACAACAACATGCATGGTCACATGTCTAGATCATTTTGCTCTTGGAAAGAACAAAAACTGGTTTTCCAAAGTTTATTTGTGTCTGAATTACTGGTTGTATGTTCTTTAAACTTTATCATCCTTTCAGAAGCTTTTTCCTCTTGTATTTTTCATGCAGAATTTGAGAACTAGCTTGGAAAGATTATGCAAGAGCTGACATTAAGTTCAAAATATGAAAATAAAGTTATTTGTTTGCTTGATTGATGGCCACAGTGCTCTCCCAAGATGTGACTAATGCAAGCTAAAGAGAAGTACAGGGAGGTCATTAAGGGTTGTATTGATTTCCTCTGAATTCTGGATAATATATCAACAATCTTCACTACTTCCACTTGAAAATTTTAATTTAAATAACCAGAAACAAGCAGTCAATCATTTGCTTTCCTTACAGCTGAGGCCATTTTGTATTGATATTTCAGATGGAATAGAAACCATAAAGCCGCTTTGTGTTATTCACACTATTAGTAACATTAAGACAGTGATATTACAGTGCACATGAACGAGCAAGTGATACACTACATGGGATGTTTTAGAATGTTTCTCCTGCTGTCTGACAGATCAAGGAATTGGGTAGAGATAAATGCAATTCATCTTTGCATGAAGCAGCAAGATGCAGGAAGCAATATATATGCATGTGAAAGAGAGAAGACGACAGGCAGACTACCTGTGAGCAGGCTTTGTTAAAATACTGCTGTGAAAATATAAGCAATGCTGCCATTGTGTTAAAACTCTGATTTGGACAAGAAGAGTCTGAAAAGAACAAATGTATTGTGGAGCCAAATTCACCCAAGTTTTATGAAAGCTGAATTTCACTTTGCTGAATACTGTACCTGCTTTTCAAAGCTACAACTTTCACATGAAGACCAAAAAAAAGTCAGTGTTGTACCCATTTATAAAAATGTCTCCAGGACATAAAAGTTGTAAAACCAAGTCCAAGTCATACCTTTCTCTCTGTGTCATTGTCAAAGATGATATATTTTCAGTCTCTCCTTTAGTCCATCAGGGACCACATATATCTTGACATAAGATGATAAAATTAAACAAATTAATTTGTTACTCAGATTGATTGCTTGAGAATATGCATGTCCTTGACATTTATTTAGGTGCGGTAGTCTGCCATCTGCAAGATATTATGTGCAACTGCACGTAAGGATCATTCTCAAGGATGAGTGCTCTTATTAGCCTCAAACTACTTACAGATTTTAGCTGGTTTCTTTACTAGTTAATTCAAACCAATTTGAACAGGCTGCTGGAGGATGTCTTGCAGCAAAACAACCAGTATCCTTTGAGGCACCGATATTTTCTTTCCTGTGACACTCTCGTCCCATGATTTGCATTGAATGCATCCTAACAACATCCCTGACTTTCTTGTCTCCTTCCTAGTAAGCCAACTACTAATTAATCAAATACAGATTTTAATTGGAAACATTTTCTCATTAATTTGAAAGATGAATGAAAGAGCTTTAACTCAAGCACCACCTTCTGTTCGTCCAAATAAAACTGCGTAGCAAACCTCCCATTTCAGAAAAAGTACCATATTAAACTCACAAATATACTAACATAGAAAGAAACAAAAACCTCAAGAGCAATATTTTTGTAATCACTAAATCAACAGGAATGAATGCAATAAACCTGTAAAATCAAGAGCATTCAAACATAAGAATTTCTTGCCAACTTTAATTCGCCATGTTTTGCTGGCTTTCTCACAAGTTAACACAAGCATATGATCACTCTGACACTATTCACAAACATGCAAAGTTCAAAATAACCTAAGGCTATTACACTATGCTACTAGATGCTGAACATTTAAAAAAATTCCTGCATGACGTGGATTAGTCTGACACTCATGGAATGTCTAATCCTTGTTTCATTTTTAAGCAGAAGACAATTTGTTGTCCAGCTCCCTGATCTCTAATCTAGGTAAAAGCTCTTCCTAGCACAGAATTAGAACCAACTGTCATTGTAAACAAAACTTCCATAAAGCATTTAAGGACTTGCAGTGAAAATGACAATAATTCTCCCTTCCTGCAAAAGAAAATGCATTAAATACAATCTGTAGGGGAGAAAATTTCAGGTTTCCTTGTAACAAACAAGGAAAACCCAAAAACCCATCAGGGAATCCATTCAACTTCAGAAAATATTGAACTAGGTCTTCGAGGCTAAGAGATTAGACACATATTTATTTAATTATTAAAATCAGACCAACTTGTTTAGATACTGAGTACTCGCCATCCACCCTTTTCCTATCTTCCTACAGTACCAGACAGAACCTATGAGATTCAAGATCACTGAACGTCATCCCACATTTTAAAATGATGATTTACAAAACACCTACAAATGTTGACTAGAGCACACTCCCTCTGACCTCCCATGAGACTTGTTTCCTTTAAGTTTTAGGGCCTACATGTGTTGAATTTCAACACCTAAAAATATTACCCATGATCTACATAGACATTGAATAACAGTTGTAAACAGCTACTCAAAAAAAAAAAAAAATCCAGCTTAAAAACCCATTAAAAGGCTTGTTTTAGTGCAAACTATCAGTGCTCGCATGAAGCTTTTTAAGTCTATGCAGATCACCAGCATAATTGAAAAAGCTAATTGAAGTTCTGATATATGAGGATATGTTTTTGGTAGAACAGATGTTAAGAGCTGTATTTTATAATATGTTTACTTTACTGAATGGCACCGAGTTAGTCTTAAAACTGATTTTTCTTTTTGTGCTCCAGAGTATATTCCACGAGCAGATTCTATTTGTTGAACGTGTTCCAGTTCTTAAAACCTATATCCTTTCATAAGAAAGATAAAAATATCTGGAATAATGGACATGGTTAAACTACAATAAATGCAACAAGGTGGTGTTGGTTTGGGTTTCTTTTTTTCTCCCTTCAATGGCCATGGTTCTAAATTTGTTCCAGCACTTTGAATATTCAGGGATAACAGAACAATGACAACATCATTTTGAGAACAGACTGAACCCTATGGATGAAAACAGGAAACTACAAAAGCTTTCAATAACACAATTTTACCTTCAAATTAGGTCTTAGAACTACATCATTCTTCTAATAGTTCAATTCAAATTAAAAGACATGAAAAAAATCTTTAATATCTTCCCTACATGGTTGGCTGTTTTCTAGTCAAGCATGTTGAATACAGCATAAAGACACAGTTCTTCATTAAAATGTCAAATACTATTCTTTCCTAAATTTCCCTGAACACCAAAGAATTACCTGACCATCACTTAGGTTTTCAAACAAAACAAAAAAAAAAAAAAAGAAAATTGATAGAATAAGAGAGAGAGTTGAAGAGGGTTACTGTACTGCATTGTGGTTTTACTTTCCTTTTCTAAAACTGGTGATTTATTATTTAATGGTCATAAAATAGCATCCACAGACAAAAAGGCACCAATTCCATATAATGCATATTTATTGAAATAATAAAATTATCTGAACCAAAGGCAATATTATTATTAAAATGAATACACAGTTCCATAGCTCCATAATTTTGTGCAGCACTTTGCCAAGACTAAAACGAATAGATATCTGCTCCACAATCTCAATGCAAGTAATGAAACATGAAATTCAAAATAAAAATTAGGTGTAAATAAAAATTCTAGCTTAAAAAAAAAAAAAAAAAAAAGGAATAAGTGAAACTGCAATTTCATCAATATTCCTATAAAAACATCCCAGCACAGCAAGTGAGGCCAGGACATTTGCCTTCATAAAGGAAAATAAGTTTTTTCTTTTTTTTTTTTGATTTTAAAACATGCTTTCCTGACCTAATACAAGAGAGAAGACAAGACCATGCAGGAAGGATCCAGTAGAAGGAACTGAATACTACAGTGTATACAGTACTGCCTATGGTGTGTACAATGAATCCTTTCCATTCAACGAGGAAAGATCTGCCACTCAGGTCAGACTGCAAAGCTATTCCCATGACTTGAGAGAGGCATGGAGAAGAGAATGGAGAAAGGAGAAGTCATGCAAGTTCTTTTTAATTGCATGTGGATGCACAGAGGTACAGAAAAAAAAACCAAAAAACTAAACTCTGACAATTTTCTTCAGAAAATTTATTTTTTATTTCAGAAGTTATATCATTGTGTATCACAACAGTGGTTCAGGGATGAGCATGTGCTTCCACTGTCACTGCTGGGGCTGTAATAGCAAAGTAGCACAGTATACAGGTGAAGGAGCAGCCCTGTAAATCTGAGTGCAGAGGATGAGCCAGATTTCTCCACTGATCTTTTCTGCCAAAAATTTATAGATGAAGACCAATAACATGCATGTTTGAAGGTACTCAATTTTTTTAAGGTACATAGAAATTGTCTTTCGAAAGAACCTGTGGTAGTTTCACTTGGCTAGTAGCTAAACACAGCCATTCGCTCACTCCCTGCCCTCCCAGGTGATAGGGGAGAGAACTGGGTGGCAAGCGTAAGGAGACTCGTAGGTTGAGATAAGAACAATTTAACAATAGAAATAAAAGAACATTTTAAATAATAATAATAGTAGTAGTAAAATATGAAAATGAGTAATACACAGTGCAATTGCTCACCACCCACCCACCAAGCCCAGTCCAGCCCATTTGAGGATAGTGATAATCCCAAAACAGAAAACAGAATCCTGGAAGAGTGAGAGCCCAAACAAAAGCCGGAAAAGAACAAGAGAGGGAGAGACCCTCATTAATATATTGAACATGACATTATATGATATGGATATATTATATGACTGGCACATCCAAATGCCAATTTAGCTTATTAATTTAAATATGCTTTGCCCGTCCTAGATCTTGCACCTTCAGACTAACAAAACACAGAGTCCTTCAACTTCCAGTGACAAAATGAAAACATCATTATGTTATCAATGTTTTTATCATAACAAATCCTCTACTGAAATTAAAACACAGCACTATTCTAGTTACTAAAAAGAAACTTAGCTCTGTCTCAGCTAAAAACCAGGACAGGACCCAACTCCTATCAACCAAAAGCTAATACACCAGAAAACTGTCCAACCAGTTAGAATTTAATTTACCTTTCCTACAAATGACAGTATCCTCAGTGTTCACTAGCAATTAAAACAGAAGAGAAAGAAAAAAAAACAAACAAGAAACACAAACCCCACAGGTGTTAGAAGTTATGACAGAACAAAATAGATTCACTAGCATTCATATTTTGCTCCATTAAAGTGATAGTTTGTCAATCTGGTGTACACCAATGTTTTTCCACTGACTACCCCAAACTAATTCATGCTAACTAAAAATAGAGCTCAATGCATTTCATCATCATACCCTGTGCCATGCAATTCAAAGATAAATACACACATTTTTATCTCCGAGTAGGATAAATCTGGAATAAGCCTTCTGAAATTAATTGGGGTTACTGCAGTAAGACTACAGTCTTACTCTGATGTCACTCAGACCTGTGTGTGGTCTAGAATAAATAGAGACTATTTGTAACTGGATTCTATTGCAGGAAGGGATTCCGAAATTTGTGAACAGCATTGCAGTTCATCACCTGAGAGAGAGATTAAGCCTTCGAATCAGCACCTCAGCCCTCCTAGAAAAGTCACAACTGGAAGTTCTAGACCTTGAACTCATGAAAGTGAAAAATTCAGTTATCCCAGTCTTACACATTAGTCCACAGTGGGCTGCATTCTTCAATTCTACAGCACCATGAACAATGAAACTTTTAAATTAAAACTAGTTTTGTAAGTCTTACCTATACTAAATAGCACATAATTCAGGCTACAGCTGAAGAGAAATTTGTTAAGTTATTCTCTGGAAGGAGAAAAAAAAATAGTAATTTAGTATTAATTAAAATAAACCAGAACAGTTGATTAGAAATATGGAGAGAAAGCTAATAATGCAGTATATATTCTGGGTAAATTTCAGAGTAACTGTTTCTCTCTTCCTGTTCTATTTAGCTGACTATTACATAGAATTCAATGAATAGTGCTGGCAGGAGGAATCTCTCTTGATATTTAGGGCATTTCACATGCATGACAATGTAGAGTCTGCTCAGCAATATGCATTATATACCAGAGGAGGATACAAATAACATGCGGTTGGGACCAGTAGAGGTTCCATTGATGCTGATGGAATTTTGATTGCTCCCTTTCTTGAGGCTGACAATTTTGATAAAAAAGATGAAATCCCAAAGTGAATCTAACTTTATCATTCAATAGAACTGAGACTGCAGGAAGCCCAATATGCAGTTAGAAAGAAAATTAACTGTGTTCTATATAGTGCATCCATCATGTGCAAGCAGTATAACAACTTTGGATAATCACAACTGCTTTTTTCATTTAGCTAAAAATAAATATTGAACACAGAAGGTAATCATCTGTACTGTGAAAAAAATATATTCTTTCCATCTTAAATCATACTGACATCCATCTAATTATCAAGATACTCATGAGCAAGTCTCCCCACTAAGGGATGAAAGACAGAAGACTGCTACTTCCCCAGAACATCAGATCATTATAGGAAGGATACTTCTCGGTAGTTTCTCTACATCTATGCAAGCCTTGCTTGTTAAAGGATAAACAAAAAAATTCTGTCTGATACAATCTTAACAAATAATCTTTCTACCAGCTATAGCATTCTTCTGAGACACTAACCCTACCTATGCACAATAACATTTCTGCTTCCTCACTGTGTAATTGCTTATGTGTCCATGAGACACATTTACTCCTATTAATCCCATAGGGCCCTGTGCACTCAGTGCTGACCCATGAGAGGACCTGTGTACCCTGATATGCAACATCCACCACTGAACTAACACAAGGAATTACCTACATGGCTCAACACAGTAACACCAGGAACAAAGAGCCTGGGGAATATTATTTGCATTTCTAAAATTATCAATTTATTGCGCCTCAGCTTCCAGTCTAAATATTAGAACTTCTGGCATTTACTTTCACGTACTGAGACAACGGGAAACATTTTTTCTGTCAGTTATTACCAAACTAATATTTGGCAAATGTTGCTTGCACGTAATGAAAAACTAACTAGAAACAACACCAGCACCCCAAAAACCCCCAAAATTACAGTCTAGAGACAGCACTGCAGAATGTTCCAGAAAATTGACAGTCCCTTGGACAGAAGATTCATTGATTTAATGACTGTCTGATGTATAAATGAAGAGTTCACCGTAACATCTGATAAAAACAGCATAAGACTTTATAGTGAACTAAGATTAGAAATACAGGTTACCTTGGTTACAGCTACTGATGAATTTAAAAAGCAGCTAGAATTAGCTTGAATCATTCATTGTGTGCATTATCTAGCATATGAAAGAAAAAAGCTTGACAATGAATTATCACTTGGGAAGGCAATTTTGATCTGAACTGCTGTTTCACTAAATGTAAACAATTTTTTAATTAGTTTTTTTCAATGTCTTCAAATTATCCTATTATTGATAGTACCCCAATCGTTATTTGAAAATAAGCAGAGGGTCTGCTAAATAAGTTATAGAAGACTTCGTAATTAATTTTGGTGTGAACTATTCCTGTTGATAAATCCTCTGGGAAATTAACTCGGATACCAACACAATTATTTATATTAAACTCTCCCTAATCTTCTACAGATATGTTTACTTTGACAAAATATATGGACTTGGAAGATTTCACAAAGCTGGATTTCAACTAACCATTTCAAAATTCAATAAAATACTATGAAACCTGCTGAAAGAACTTATTAATTATTAATACTTAAGCAATTGTGAGAATTTAGCATTTGTACAGTTATAAGAGATCAGACAAATGGGAATGGTGGCTTTCCTAACATCCTGAGTACAAAAGTGGACATGCAAGAAGTTGGCAAAAAAACCTTTGTCCTTTTTTCTTTAGAAGAGACAGTATTGTCTCATTGTAAGGGGGAGTAAGTCAGCAAAATGCAACACTTCCAAAAAAATTTCCTGCAGTATAACAATAAACTAATAATAGATCAGAAGGTCCTATATTCAAAACAATGCCCACCAGTGTAACTAGATCAGTGCTGATTTTCTATACATATTCATGTTTTTCAGAAACTTATTTTTTTCCTGCACAGTGGAGGGACTCATCTTGGAAGAGAGTTACATGTATAATTTCCTACTGCATTCTCAGATCATCACATACCTGTGGAAGTTATTGCCACTAAACATCCATATAGTTGTTTCTTTCAATGGACTGAACATATCTGTCAAAATTATCTCTTGTCAAGGGCAACATGCTGTTCTGTAACTGCACTGGAATAATACTATCGATGCCACAGTTGACCCTACCCTGCAATACTCATTTTGTCTCTTGCAAATCCTAAAAGAATTGTAGTATCAGAAAATGAAAAGAGTATTGACAAATCAAAGTCTAGAATACAGTGGATTTTGAACATTTACAGGAAGTAACTTCATAATCATGAAAACTATATAATTAAACCTGCCATCTAAAAAACAGCAGTCATTTTATAATCACTATACAAAACAATACCAAACCTAAAAGCTGAGACAGTTTTCAATTGTCTTTCCACAGAACAGCAAGGACATTGTTTGGATACAGATTCCTGTCTAACAAAGGCAGCATTTCAGGTGGTTGATAACAAACAATTATATCTTACAAATAGAATCTAGATGAAGCTGTAGAGCTTGTCTTTCAATATCACAAACACTTCATTAAAAAGGGTATATAAATTAATCACTTATCTAATTTATGGTTCCAGAGGCAATAAATACAAATCAATGTCACTAAACACTTTAGACAGACCAACTGCTACTCTGTATAGCAGAATAGAAATACACTTATCTTATAGCAGACATTTGGGAAAAAACCCAAAACAAAACAAAAAAACCTGTGAAAATATTTTTAACTTAATTCTCTGTAATACATACTAAAGGACTGAACATCAACAAGGGTAAATGACAAAGATTAATTTACTGCCATGCTAATACAGTAATTTCAGCCAATCCAGAATCTAGCACACACAGCAAAGATTATCACTCTTTTGAAATATGCATGCTAAATATTTATCCAGTCTTTTCTTCTAGAGCTAACTCATCTTCAGTGAAGTTCAGCTAACTTAATCTCCCTACGGTATGGGAAAGTTCCTGACAGGGAGATTTAATGCTGGAGAAAAAAGATTAAGTGAGACATTTAAAAAGACTAAAAGAATTGCAATTGTTAGCCTTTGGTGTGCACTAAGCTCAAACCACTCTGAGGATCAAGCTCTCTTAGCTTCACAAGCTATTTTGGCTGTCATTCATGAGCTATCATTATAAACGACCCTCCTTGGCAAAAAGGCACAAAATGGAATCAAACACAGTGTTCTTTGTAGGTGGAAGTCCCATAATGAAAGCAATCTGAAGATCAATCACTGACAATTCTAGCTCCTACTAAAAGTCAGCAATTTTATTAATAGCAATGCTTTCTAAGCCATGACCTAACAAGGCAAATGTCTCCTATCATGCAGTCTTACAAATATCTGTTATCAATAATCTTTTCCTCTACTGTTCCTATAATCCTCCAAGAAGGAAAGAAACAACCATGGGTTTTACTTGTAATTGATGCCAGATTTGGATACATTTGAATTTTCCTCTAGTTGCCAGTAGCTCATTAAATCTGACTGCTTCACAATCAAGACATGGAAATGAAATATGTAAATCAGGACACTTCAATATTTAAGAGTACGTTAAAAGTCTTTGAGGTATCGAAAGGACAAAAGCTTTTCAGAGTAACAACAAAGGTCAATGATTATCAGTCCAGTTTCCAAAAGCAATGTGGCAGGTTTGATATTTATGTGCCAGAACCCACAGAACGCTAAAGTTCCTTGAGAGTTCCACAAGAACTCTGGGCTCATATGAACTCTGTGTAAGATCCTGAGTTAGGAAAAATGGCCTAAATTTGTAAGACAGCTACAAGGAGTGTTCTCTAAAAGGACACATCTTAGATCTCTGTTTCTGACTTCAGGAATTATTGCATATTTCAATAACCCATTGTTCAATTAATATGATAACATACAGTTGCTTTTCACATAAACACTTCATCAACCCTTTTCTACTGCTGCCCAGCCTTCTCTTTGTAGCTATTCTAGACCACAGTTGTAGGTTTTGCTCTGCATCTCCCTCCCTCATTTAGTCCCCCCTGGCTTCATTATATTTACACTTAAGCACTTCTTTTCCCCTCTGTCCTGGCAGTTAGAGCTAGGAATTGCCTTCTGCTGGATCACCTTAAAGATCCTTTCTTCCCACTTAGATGGGGTGGATGAAAACTACATAGTTTTATACCAAACAAACAAAGAGGTCAACAGAGCAGCCTGTACTTTCTAAAGACATGTCAGTGAGCAGCAGAAGCAGGGATGATGCAAAAGGGTAAATAGACCAAGAGCTGAGGTCAACCTCAGCATGGGAGAAGCAACAAACTTATCTACTAGGGTGCTGTGCCACCTACTTCCACCTACAGTATCCAAGCAGGGCTAGGTTGCTGATAGTAATATGTTCTGGTGGCCATCTGACCATCATCAGACAAGACCAGGTAATAAAACAAATCCAAATTAAATTATGGAATAGCATTTGGCAAGCCAGAACAACAGGAGACAGGACTAGATACTACACAACTTGGGAAGGAAGTATGAACCATGGCCACAGCTTAAATGTAGCTCCTGAAAAGGGAGAACAGAGGGTGTGTGGGTGGTGGTCCCAGGTGAGGCTGCTCCAGGCAATCAAGGCTTGTTGATGTGCTGAGGGCCTTGGAAAAATGCTCTCCTGCAGAGAGCAATCTCCTTCACAAACAAATAGTGTGAGTTCCATCCTGGCAAGCTTCAAGAGGATGGGGTTAGGATGGTTTTTGCCTTGGAAAATATGCCTGTTCCATGCACTCACCCCTTAGTCCCATGGCAATCACATTAGGAACTCTTCAGGTCTTCTTATATCCCATGAAAAAGAAAAGCTTCTGCTGAAGCAGCCAGAGGTAGGAACCTCCAGCACCTTCTTAAAGATGCTTAGTATCAGGCAGGGGTTTAAAAAGTGACACCATTACCCTGACTGCATATTCCCTGTACACCTTTTCATTTTAAGCAAAGTTTATTGATTCTTTAACAGAGTGACCTTCTTCTAAACTAATAGGTTAAGATGGACAGTCTTCCTAGACAAATAGCTTATACAAGCAAAATTATATGTTGACAACAATTCATCTTTCTTTTCCCCATCCAAAACATTCTTTGCCTGGTACCTGGTTGAAATAACCTAACCTACCACTTCTGTGGAGCTAAGAAAGATTTATATCAGCAGAAAACTCCTTGTAGTCTATATTTTAGCTCCTAAAACAATTCAAATGCAGTGCTGTAGTGGAGGATTTTCACCTAGAGACAGAACTTCTTTAAAAGAAAATAAAAACTGCCAAAAGAAAAGGTTCTAGCCAATACAATCTGGCTTGATAAATCTAGGCATAGAAAGGAATTTGTCAATATTCTGCACCATAACTAAGTGAACTAGGAGATGGAAACAAAAGATTACTTTCCACTATAAGTTTAATCCACATTTGATTTTATTCCTGGGTGAAAAAGAAAAGCCAAGAGAAAATAGCAGAAGTAAGGAAATTGGAACACATAATTTTGGTGGAAGAATATAATAATTTTTATCATAAATATATAAAGTTTTTAAAAGTCACTAGTTCCACCTACAAAGCAATCTTGACACTGTATGATTCATGTTTTCTATTTTCTGAGCAAGCATGTTAAAAGTTATTAGCTGAAAGAGAAAGCAAATCATAGAACACTAAAGTATTTTTCAATTTTCAAAGTAAAGAGCATCAAAAACTGTAATTTAGTTCTAGGCCTTTACAATTTCCTAACAAAAGTATCATTAATGTAATTTTTAAAAATATGCTTGCAATTCTAAATGCATAGTTCACTTGATTTATGCCAGTGAATCTACAAAACATGAAGAATTTGCAAAGAGAAATTTCTATAAACAGCCTTTTAACCTACAGTTTTAAGGCTTCAGAATTTATATATACATAATTATAGATGGTTCCAGGACCAAACTCATGTACTTAAAAAATAATTACTTATCAGGTTTCTGAGACCATTCCCCAACCTTAAAAAAACAAACCTGTGATCAGGATTCTACTTTGATTTCACAGTGCTTATTCACCAGAGATATCCAACCTTGCTTGATTCACAAGAAAGTTTTATTGTCCTCTGTCATAGAATGGTTTGGGCTGGAAGGGACCTTTAAAGATCATCTAGTCCAACCCCCCTGCAGTGAGCAGCAATATCTTCAACTAGATCAGGTTGCTCAGAGCCCCACCCAACCTGACATTGAATGTTTCCAGAGATGGGGCTTCTACCACTTCCCTGTGCCAGTGTTTCACCACTCTCATTGTTAAAACTTTCTTCCTTATATCTAGTCGTAATCTCCCCTCTTTAAGTTTAAAACCATTACCCCTTGTCCTATCCCTACAAGCCTCTGTCTCCATCTTTTTTACATCTGCTTTGGGACCACTGACTGGCATTGCAGCCACAGTGCTGATATGGGTATTGGGTCATGTCCCAGACTCGAGACACAGGCATGCGTTACACATTGGGGAATTTCCTCTGCTTCCAACATTAAGTGGCAAATGCTAGAACTGCAAGCATCTAAGTTTTGCCAGCACCTAACTGGCATCCAGATCCAATTTTTGTCAGCTACGCTTACTTAGAAATGGCCTATTATTACCCTATGATTACAACATTAAAAGTTTATAATTTCATTTCTATATTTTAATATTTTGTCTTTATGTCTTCTTGTTTTTTTCAGTTGAAATTCTTTTAGCTACACTTACTCACTATAAAAAGAATTCACCAACTTTTATCAAAGCTCTGGCTTTTAAAGGCAACTTGATATTTCATCAAAGCAGTATTATTATTATTTTCTGAAAAGAGAGAAAAGTCTGCCCTCTAAATGAAACAAAGAAGGAGAGGAAATTGTTTGAAATATTAGAATGTGTCTGCAGTGAACCATTTAAAAGACAATAGCAAGAGAGACCTTTACTGAAAGGATAATGAGAAAATCACTTACCAGCCAGTACAAAGAGTGTTTGTACGTAGAAGCCTTTCCCTTGTAGCTTTCTGGTTTCAAAAAAACCCAAGTAATAGAAGATTCAGACAGAGGACAAGAAACCAAATTGTTGCTATTAAAGGTGTTACCAGTGTAACTGACCATGCCCCCAGCGTGCCCTAGTGTGAAGCAAAATGTGTTAACATTTGTTAGAAGAATTTTTCTTCTCATATGAGATGAGCTAAATACAGGCATATATACTGGTAACATGCACACACTCTGCTAATAGGCAACAATTTGTTAATTGTTGTGATCATCTGCTCTTTCCATCAGCATTACACTGTAAATTCCTGTTGGTTTGCAAATGCTTCCAGTCACATTTTGCCTAGGTTTTTCTCATTTATTTTGCTTTCAGACCCTTGTCTCACTGATTACTGTTTAGAGGAAGGAAGAGCTGATCACAAAAGGATTTTAGGGGGTCTTACATGTAATTCTGTGTAAACTGTATTGAAAATAATAAAAGCTAAGAAATAAAAAGGGGGACTAAATGGAATAAATTTGGGGTAAATA
Source organism: Antrostomus carolinensis (assembly GCF_000700745.2). Lineage (NCBI taxonomy): Eukaryota > Metazoa > Chordata > Aves > Caprimulgiformes > Caprimulgidae > Antrostomus > Antrostomus carolinensis. The sequence continues at coordinate 72,108 of NW_010310040.1, read as the reverse complement.
GTTTTCATAATGGAAGAAATATTCCACTATTCAGCCTCAAATTTCTGTAGTGTTTCACCGATATAATTACTCTTTCAGTCTTTGTAAAATAAGGAAATGCCATTTCGTCCATTTTATAAAGGAAGAATTGAAGCACTACATGGAAAAATTACTTGGAAGCATCAATATCACTCTGGAGTACTGCCTGGAACCTGTGACACCCCAGATAAAGTAAACGTTAGAAATAAAAACTACAGCTGATTTCCTTTCAGCTTCTCTATTGCTTATTGAGCATACTAAAGGGTTGTAGTCTGTTCTCTCCTCTTAGTAATACTCCTTTGTCTTTTTCTCAGGGTAGACAAGATGCAGCAGCTGCGCTAAAAATTTACTTATGAAGCTGGTCCACCAGGCCAGAGGTAATAAAAATCCTTGCTATATCACTACAGTAGAATAATAGAGCATGTGAGTTCATAGAAGCATCATCTGAACACTTTCCATGACCATTAAATTCACTTCTCAAATAGAAAAGAAATTCAATGGGGTAAAATAACCTCTATTGACTAACATTTTCATTACATAGCACCATACAGCTCAGAAAAGAATGGTTTGTTGCTGCTGTTTTCTAATGGGTGTTTATTATCCCCAGGCGTGCTGCAGTGTGAGAGTACTGCAGGTGATTAACGATTTTACCTGCTGCAAAAGAGCAATTGGAGAAATGTCCATTTCATTTATATCTGAGAAATGCTACTAAAGTGTAACTATCCAAGTAGTTGTAGAGGAGGGCACTTTGTAATCAATAATGAATAGACTCAGTCACCTTAAAAGCCATACAATCTGGAGTTTAGAAGTAACACCTTTCATGAACTGACAGACTTTCCCCTGCTGGTGATTGAGTTACAAAATAGCTTCATCTTTCAGATGAAGATGTTTTGAAAACACCTTGTCATAGAAGGAACTATTGCTATCCGTGCTGAAAACAGACAGCCCAGTCTGGGGATGAGTATACCACACATATGACAAATTGTGGTCCTTCTAGTCCTGCAATAACTCCAACTTTAGAGTCACACTGGTTTTAAATTGGTTCAGCTGAGATGACATGGTTCATGTCTACATAATTCAGTATACTTACTAGTGAGGCCAAACGTTTCTGCAGGTCTCAGTTAGACTTGACTTCTTCATACCTGACAATGCTTTTGCTCCTGCAAAGTGGAGCTGCCTAGGAGTTTCCACACTGCTAGCAACTTAATGCATGTTGAAGGCAGAAATGTCATTTCTAATGAAGAAGAGAAAGAATAACTATAAACCCCAGAGCTCAGACATTATGGCACTCATCTAGCGCATTAAAAGTACAGGTTCAATCTATTAATTTAGAGTGGTAATTAATATCTGAGCCTCCCATATGATGGATTCTAAGTATTTCAAGTGCCTAGTGCCTAGCTCTTCTCAGGTAAGTGGTTTTCTGTCTCATTTTTATTGTGTATATTGGCCATTTTGTGTATGTCTTTCTTCATCTCTCATTTTGACCAAACCTTCTATTCTGCCTCTGTCCAAAGTTTGGGATCAGGAAAGAATCAGTTTGGGAGAATCAGCATTTTTCAAACAGAAAACCTCTAAATCATTTACAAAACATTCCCAGCTGATTGTAGTTGTGAACATTTATTACCCTGAGGGCTTCCACCCTACTGAATTTCAAAGGTCTTTTGCAAGCATTTGAGGTGTTGAAAACATTCAGATAAAGGTTACAAGAACCCTCTATAATAAGAACTGGCAGACAGCCTAAGTATAAGAACTGCTACTAGTTCCTCCAGCAAAAATTAGCTAGGATAGCACTGTAATAATGATGGCATTAGAGAATATGAATGTGTGTAATTCCCAGATGGGCTGTTGTCCTGTAACCTACAGATCTGTCTGGGATAATTTCCTCTTTCATTGGCATTCATATCCAAGTGCCCTAGCAGCTATCCATGCAGCTCCAATGTCAGAGATGACGTTCTGAAGAACAGCAGCTCCAGTGATTACATAGCCTCCCTGCTCCAGCTGCAGTCTCACTGCATATCATATACTAATATCAGTAAAACCTGCATAACTCCTAAAGCACAACCTGAGTAATTATCAATACCATGCATAATGGTTTTGTGGCAGATTTTAGGTCATCATGACAATAATAGGAAAAAGGATATTGTATCGCCACGTGTCAATACCCCTGCAGCATCCATAGTACTACTTCTAAGCATGAGCCATTATTCCTGTTTAAATTCACTTCCAGGGATTTAGATTTGAGTCAGGACTTTTCTTTTCAATCAGGAGACAAAAGTCCTAAATCCCACACCAGATTCAAGCTGTGCAATTCCTCTGACTCCTGTGGAGTAGTTTCTATCATATGCTGATATGAATGATATCAGAATTAGACAAAAACTCTCTGAACAGTTATGCCTTCTTCTGTCACATATCATTGCCACTAATGCTGTCACAGTGTCTTCAGGTCTTGCTGACATACTGCCTGAGCTTCCTCTTATAGTAATTCAGTCACAGAAGATAGTGCAAAAGCCTGTTGCTTTGCCAACACATTTCTTTTTCCCCTACTTTGTCCTACTTTAATGGAATAATTCTTGTTTCCTTTTCCCAAAATGACTTTTTCAGTTTTAAAAAATGAGCATAAAAAGCTGCAGAATGAATCTTCCAACCCTCCTTCCACATTTCATCGATTGCAGATTGTTCAGAGCCACATTCTCTTAAGCAGTAAGTGCTTATATAAACCAAAACACCACTGTATGTTTGCCTCTCTCTTTCACTTCAGAGAGGTTATAGTATATCCACCTTAATAATCCTATCTAATTTCTTTTCTCCATTTTTCCACCTTATAAACAATGGATGAAATAAAGTTACTACTAAATAAAGGCAACAGTATCTTCTGAGCCTCTGATAGCCTTGTCATTGATTTTTCAGACAATGGTTCTTAAACTGCCCACCGGATCTCTCTTTTTTTCAATTCCTGGGCATCTACCTGTTCCCTCCTAGGCTTGACCTTCCAGCTAACATTTGGTCTATGAAGATATGCAGGAGCAAATGGAAGTTAACCTGGATTTTCATCTCTCTGAGTCCTCGGGTGTTTCAGCAAAGAAAAAGCAAGTTATCTTTGCAAAAATTGACAAACGCACAACATTCTGAGAGTACTTTTTTTACATGTTTCTAAAATATTGTAATATAATGTTTTTGCTTTGCATTTCTGCTTGGTAAGAGAAACTATTTGTACATCTTTTCCTTTCATCTCAACCAAAGAGAATCATGTGTCTAGTACCTGTCATATGTACATGACCATACTGGCAGGAAACTTGCATAAAACATATTTGTTTGTTTTATCTAAATAATCCCATTACCTGCCAGCAAATAGTGTAAACAATGTGATGCACAGAAACAGATATCAAACTGGATTTGAGTGAGCAAGCTAGGGAGGAAAATAACTTATATTTCAGAGTATGGGAATTACTCCTAGCATGTTTGACTCTTACTTGATTCCCACCAAAACCAGGTTGCAGGGACCGCTCATTTCATTTCTTTGTGAACCAATCTAATGATGGGATATTCACAGGAAAATAGGTGGCTGAAGACAGCCAGTAGAGACTAAATACCTCACTTTAAGGTAACAGGCATAATGACATGAATCTTCCAGTTTCTAACTTTGTAGTTTGCTTTTCTGTCATACATTTTAAAATGGGGCACTTTATAGAGCAGGGAGAGGCAGATTAGAAGTGTAATGTGACTCTAAACTCAATTAAACAAATGTGTAAGGAGAGCATTCAGTTGATTTCCAGTCTTGTCCAAATCTGTCATATATTTGACTTCTCAACCCACATCCTCATAAGTTGGTCTTAAAGCTAAATGTGCTTTTTTTCCCCCCCACAGTCTTTGGAGGAAATAATTGCTCATTTCAAAGCATAGTGAGGTAAAAAGCTATCAGGAATCTGTAGGCGCAGAATAGTGAAACAAGAGAATCAGAAAAGCATAAAGAACAAAGGAAAAAGAATGGATAAGGGAGAACGAATGGAGGCCTTTGATAACTGCATAAAAACTGGGGAGGGCCATGAAGTCGGGAAGGACATTAGTCTAGTGAAAACCAACCTGGAGATCTTGTGTCACTTCCTAAACTACTTCTTACCTCGCCCTTTCTTGCGTAGCATGCGTGTGGAACTGGGGTTTGATCCAGAATGGCACTTAGTGGCAACAGATTTAAGACAAGCCTACAATGACTGATACAGGAGACACACAAATATGTGTAAGACAAATTGCAATGACACGGCTATATTTTTATTGAAGAATGTAATATGTGGCAGTGAAAAAATTCCCCTGGCCAAATAGCTTTCAGGGAAGCTCTGCTAAAAGATCTTTGCACTTCTGAAGGGTTTAACTTAAAAAAAAAAAAAAAAGAAGTGATACAAAAGCCAAAGGCAGCACCTGACATACCATACTGTAAACCCAGAACTCAGTAAACAAAGATGGTTAGGTAGCTCACAATGTGCACAAATTTTTTATGATATTTAAATTCTGAACATTATTAATAAGCCAAATAACAACATAACATCTCTGACACAGAGCAGAGAAAAAAAATTGCAGTCCCCAAACAACCAACAACCTAAATGTGAAGCTGAGACAATGATAAAAGCAACATGTACTTAGCCCATTACCCTATTACGGGATTCCAACCTCAAACATTTTCATCTATCCCATCAGACTACTATGAATGAAAACAAACATTAAAATGTATTAATTCTCCTTCTGTAGTCTTAATTCAGTCCAAGCATGAATTGAATATAAAAATGTGAATTCAGTTTTCACCTTGAGTTGTAAGAGTGACTTCTGTTTCTCCTCAAAAAAGATTTTGTTGTGAAAGGCACTGTCCCTGCAGAAAAACTATGAAATAGAGGGTGAACGCATAGGTGAATGGATAATAGAAATGCTTTTGAGAGAGCAAAGGATAAACAAAAGCAGCTAATATCTTATTCTGTAAGAAGCATCTTAGGGTTTTGCATAGCATTTCAAATGGAAGTCTCAGAAATTTAAAACTACGCTTCTGTGTGGTCCTAGCTATAATTTCACAGTTCTTTCCTACCTTTGAAGTTACATCACTGCAGGTACAATAAAAAATACCCAGGACTGCACCCCGTGGAAAGGACCCACACCGGAGCAGTTCATGGAGCACTGCAGTCTGTGGAAAGGACCCATGTTGGAAAGGTTCGTGGAGGACTGTCTCCTGTGGAAGGGACCTCATGCTGGTGCAGGGGAAGAACTTGAGTCCTCCCCCTGAGGAGGAAGGATCAGAAGAAAGAACATGTGATGAACTGACTACAACCCCAATTTCCTATCCCCCTGCACCACTGGGGGATGGAGGTAGAGAAAATCAGGAGTTAAGCTAGGAATTTAAAACTCAAAAAAACAGCTATAACTCCTTCTGTCCTTCAGTCTCACTTAACTGTACTGAGTGCATTAAATAGGAATGAAAAAACAAAAGGACATTCTGCTAGCTCTTAAGCAGAGGGAATTTTAAGGCTCCAGGATCTGCTAGAGGTGGGGAACAACCTCCCTGGGGAGCCTGTTTCGGTGCTCCACCAATCTCTGGGTGAAGAACCTTTTCCTAATGTCCAACTTCAACTTTAATCTTTTTTAATAGACATGTAAATTGTGACTTCCCAGTAGGGGAGACAGTAAATGCTACAGGGGAAGATAGCATCGGAATTTTTATTATGTTTCAGGACTTTATTTTCTGTGCACATGTCCAATTGACCTTGAGAATAGATTAATTATGTAGTCTTCTGACCAAAACCAATCAGTGGTTTATTTTTTCATCTTCTTTCAACAGGTACCACAGCTTTTTAACAGATTTTGTCAGCAAAAAAAGCCTTTTTGTCTGCTTGCTTATTTTTCATACCAAAAATCCAATTGTTTTCAAGTAATTCCTGAGCTCTCAAAGAGCCATTTTGCATTTAAAAAAGTACAGAGCAAAAAATTAAAGAACAGGTGCAGGCAGAAGGGTTCCATCCTTCTCTCGCCTCTGTTCATTAAAAGCATATAATACCTGCTTCACTATATGTCTATACAACACAGCATTGCATAAAGATGCTCAGGCTAAAGTTAAACAGGTTTGGCTGGGTTCTGGGAGTAATGCCTCCCTGTTAGCAAAGTGCTGTGTCTCAGTTCCTGAGCTCTGGTGAGACAGCTGGTAAATCAGCATAGGTGGAGGCACACTACAATGGCTCTACAGCCTCCTAGTATTCAAGCTGGTACATATTTTGCAGGTCAAGCTGGAATATCCCCACTGCACCGGGCTTGTTTAAACACATCTGGTTTAATGCAGAAGAGAAGCAAATGCTAGTAATTACTTCCTCCTTATTTTCATTGCTGTGGTCATAACACTTAGTTCTAAAAAGGAGAGAATAGCTTCCAGACTATTCACCCCCACCCCCCGCCTCAAAAGTCCGTTTTTAAAATACACATATATAGAAAGAGACAGAAAGGAAAAGAAGAAAATAGTATCTGGAAAATACAAAAAATCTGTCTTTATACCTTTAGGGAAAAAAAAGGACAGGGTCACTTCAATCATAATCCCATTGTACTAAACACTGAAAAATATAGAGCCAATGTTTTTATTACAAATCTTCAAAACATACTGATTGTTTCTCTTGAAGAATATCTTTTTATGAGTCATAACAACTATGCAAGAATTTTGACTTTCTTTTAAGGAAAAATGTTCAATTCTTACAAGACAATGGTTGAAAACTTAAATCCTGAATGTTCAAACACCAACCCTCAAGTGAAGTTCAGCATAAAAATTGAAAACTATCATCATTTTTGAAAGACAGCGGCTGACAGTAGAATAATAAATTCAAAATGGATATACCCTTAAGAATCTGAGTTCAATTTATTGTAAAATCTTGAAAACCCAGAGGAAATTAAGAAGGCTGAAGGCTTTCTCAGAAAGAAAATTTCTGAAAATTCTCAGGATCCTCTCAGTTAAGGTTACTTGTTAAGGACAGATCTTAAAGAGTGAAAACACTTATTATGGTAAACTTCATTTTACTTCACTTCTCATTACTGACAACTGCAAAAAAATATATCTTCATAATATATCACAAATGAGGTTGGGCCTCATTTATTGTCAGCTTTCTAAGAGCTAAGGTCAAATTCAGCTCTTGAGCTATTTCCATATTTTATTCACAAGCTACTGAAGTCCACCTTATACAGCCTCTCCCTGACCATTAGCAGTTATTCTGAAGAGCGTTGCAGCAGCTTTTCAAATAAGCTAAGTATTATCTTGCCTGAAGTTTAGCATGCAATGTTTGCAGTCGATACACACCAAATCCTCAGAAGTTAATATATATGAGCATGGATCACTTTTGGCTTTTGAACTGGACACTCACATATAAATATTCTTTGGTGTCTGAAATCTGGTTTAGATTATGAAAATTACACCAAAATACAGAAAATGTTTTGCTGTTTTCCTATATGTTTTGCTGACAGATTTATACATTAGCCAGAATCTTCTCTGCAAGGATTAACCTCTGCCCATCTCTTCATGATGGAAATTATTGAATATTTCTGGCAGACAAAATACATGGGAGACATGATCATGAGACGATAACTATTTCTAATAGTGTTATATCTAATCTTGAACAAGCACTGAAGGTAGGCCAGCAATGTCTGGTCATACAGGATGCAACATCAACATCCAGACTGATAGGCACAGTGTTTTTATGGGGGAGAGTCTGCATCTGACGACTGCAGTGATACACTCTGACTGCAGTGCTATTGAAGCATATGTATCTTCTCCTCTCAGTCCCTTCTAAGGGACAAGGAACAGTAACACCAGCCACATCATCTATGTACAATTCACAATATATAGAAACACTAGGATACAGTCTAAGTAAAATCCAGGCACCTGCAAAAGCATATGAAAAATATTCCTCTGTACTTGTATATTTTTATTCATTTAGTACTTCATGAGGTGTTAGATGGACCTCATTAAAATTCAGTGGCAGGCTGCAGCATGTTGAAGTGTGAATTTGCATACTAATTAACAACAGAAATTTCTGCAATCACA
>NW_010310040.1:44999-64016 GCF_000700745.2 Antrostomus carolinensis | reverse complement strand
AAGAGTTCTGATTCTACTTGATATTTGCTAAAAATTATGAACCAGCTACCAATTATAAAGTTTTCTTGACTGACAGATAAAATCAGTTCGGTTGTAAGTAATTTAAGCATGTCTAAGCTCAAATCATGTCTTCAGAAGCAACTTATATGATATAAAATTTTGTTGCATTAACTAGATGAAGAAAGCAAGCTTTCAAAATTGTCCAACCTGCTTCTGTACTAAAAAGAAAGCAGAAATTAAGGCAGACCTTCCATAGATCTGTGTCTTCCACCAGCTAGACCATCACATGTGGATGTATTCTGAATATAATGAAAGGCAAAGATAATCTCTCTTCTTTTTTAGTGACAAGAGGTAAGACTCTCATCCCAAGAGGCAGCTGGCCTGTCTCCTGTTTTGATTGCTTATATGGATACTGAATTTTTCACCTGTTCTGGGGTGAGTTTTATCCAGACTGTTTCCTTTGCCTTTTTACCCTTCCCTTTCCACTCTTTATTAATATTTTAAAACATTAAAATATGGCGTTTACCACTTCATTTAGAGAGCATGTCTTGTCTAACATTTTGCTCTTGCAGTTTCTGTATCATTTAAACCTTTCAGACACTTTGAATCACGTGGCATCATCCACTGGGCAATAGTAATAGCACAAACAGTCCCAAAAAAGTACTTGTTAGGCAGACATTGAACTGCTTCCTTTATGCTTCCATCAAAAACTCGCAAGATATGCAATGTGCAGTGACAACAGGAACTGGCTTTTGTGTTTAAATTCTCAATTACGGCCATGTGGAGAGATCCTTACAAAACAGTCTGTGCAATCCTCCTCAATTGCACGGAGAACCCTTTGCAGTACAGACCCATGTTTATGCAAATCCCACTGTCTCCAGTACTCAGCACAGAGGGATCCGCGCCAGCAACATCAGCACAGCAATTGGAAAACATTGTGGGAGGCTCACTTGTGCCTTCCTGCTCTCCTCCACTGCTCTGGATTGTTTAGGCTTAGTTTAAGCTCTCCTCAGAACAACTCTGTGCTCCTGTGCTACCCAGTGTAACAGGTTCAACACCTATAACGGTCAAATCCCCAAAGGCCAAAACCAGGCACGTGAAGAGATGAAAAATAAAGAGTATTCTTTTGAAATTATAGACCTTGGAGGCTGGTGGCCCTTTGTAAGAGATGAAGCCTCACAGGCTCATTTCTGTGTTACAGAGGTTGGACAGGCATGGAAGTGCTAAGGGTGCAGAAATAGAGGCCCCAACCACAGATACAAATGCATTGCTCTGCGGTCAGTTATGGCACGGTGTTTCTCAGTAAGATTTGAACTCCACGTCCAATGTTACATGTATGCTTAGAATACTCTGCTAGCTCAAAGCTTAACGGACATACACTGGGCCACAAAGTCACCATTATATCAAATAAACGAAAGAAAAAAAATAAACATGACATCACCACCTTAATCATCAGAATTCAGCATCATTTATACGTGTGGAAATATTGAACTAAATTTGTCCATGTTTTCCTTCCTGTTCATATTAGTTCTTCATCTAGTGGTATAAAGTCATCAGTAATATCTCTTACATTTGACATTTTGTTTTATTTCCTCTTATCTGAGCATTACACCTTTAGGTATTCCAATTATATATGAAAGACGGGTCTTCTCCCTTTTGCTTCTCTGTAGATGTTTTTCATTTGCTATTTGAACTTTGTAAAAGAATGTTGTCAGCTTTACTTAACTTCAAAAGCTATACTTTCAATCTGTCTTACCAAAGTTTTTGATTTTTAATTTAAAATTTTGTTAGGTTTTAGTTATACAATTCTTCATTCTATACTGATGGAAGGAAAGCATACAACAAAGTGTACAATGCAACAGCAGCTGTTACTAAAGAAACCACTTTACAACAATAAACTGGGAATATCAAGCTCCCTGAATTAGAATAAAGGAGAAAAATACAGAAAAGAAAGAGAAGAAAAGATATTAAGAAGCTACAAAGAAGATTGAATTAAAAGGAAAAGGAAGCTGTCTCAAAAATGCCAATTATTTGACCCAGGAAATTTTCATATTCAGTATAACAGAATTTCATAGTTATATCTTTTCAGATTTTCTTTCCAAAAAAAAGAATTTAACTTCCAAAAGCTGGACAATAATATCAAACTACAGTTTAACCCTCCTACTTCTAGTTTCTGCTTTTTGTCACAATTTAAATTTAAAGAAAGAGTTGAAACTCAAATTGTCTTTAAAAAAATTAAGAAAGAAATTTATTGATCATCCCTAGGCATAAGAGTTACTCTAAACATGTAATGTTTTATCACAGGTGAGTGTAGTGATTAGGAATAGTTTTCAGATGCATAGGGTCTTGACTTATAAATATCTTGAGAATGTTTCTCAGCTACAACCTTTGTCTTATTTTCTCCTTTCCGCTCACTGGACTTAATTTCCACCACCTTAAAATCCCCACCTGTATTTTCAATATACTAAAAAATATTTTTTTCATAAATATTTTTGTCTTGGTATCTTTGTGGTAAATATGTTCCTGCTATATTCTGCTACCCAGATTAACGTAGAAAAGACTCTGCATCATTTCTGGGTATGCATTTTTCAGAAGCCCTCCATCCACACATGCTGATACTTCTGTGAATAGACACAAGCAGGAGTACTAAGTGCATCTATTCTCAGTAAGAGGTAAGTTAACAGAACACTAGCAATCATGACCATTCAGCTCCACTAGAGTTGAAGTATTAAGAGGTTCATCTCTATTTTCTCTGTCAGTATATTCCTTCTATCGTAACACCAACTGCCTTACTCCTTTTATGAAGTATCTGCTCTGTATTTCACTCTTTTCATTACCCTTTGAATGCTCTACTTTGCCCTTCATCTGTCTCATTACCGCAGTGCCTACCACAAGAGGCTGATGACATCTGAAAGTGCATAGCAAAATCTGACACATAAAGGTGTATTTGGAGGTAATTCACCACAGCAGGTGACCATCATAATGTATCTGATTGAAAACTGGCACGGTGTCCAGGGCATGGCAGACATGGACTGTGTGGTGTAAGCGATACAGCATGTGCTAAGTACTGTTATAAGAAGAGAATATAACCAAAGGGAAGACAGCTACAGGACTCGGTCCGACTGTGTTCATTCTCCCCTCCAACACTCCCTCTGAAAAGATACATTATAAACCTGTCATCTCTGAGGTGTTAAATACAGTGCTCAGTGTGCTTCCCTTTCACATTGTCTCCATGACAGCCGACTGACACACAGACAAGCAGCTCCCGACACTGCTCAGCACCTAAGGACAAGGACACATACACACCAGTCAGTTGTCAGCGGCCCCAACACAAGAGCAGCAGGACATGGAGCTTTCTGTACTGGGGACAAGCTGTGTTCAGGCTATCAGTGAATGATATATAGATGCAGTAAAGTTCACATATTTTTAGAGCTTTTCAGGGCTGGGAATAAGACTGGTAAACTGACATCAGATCAATTCATATCCCCTTCCTACAAAAAACCAGGTGATGCTGACATACTACGTGTCGAACTGAAAGGTATAACAGGCAGCAGTAAAAGAATGATAACAGATTGCTGGAGTTAAATCCAGAGAAAAAAGTATTATACTGTGGGAAAACGATATTCATGAGGGTAAATGGTATGTTCTAAATGAAACGTTAGACTGAATCTTGCCTCCAAACACAGATGGGGAAGTGAAGGGAAGCAGTAATGTCTGGTGAAAAGAGAACAACTATAAGCAGTAAGAAACCCCCTTCTGGCATCTCTGTTTTAAATACTATGACATGTAAAAATACACTGTTACACGTATGAGAGAGACAGGAAAATAGTTCTTAGACAATTTCAATTTTTGCATTGTTTTTGGGCTTTGCAACTAAAAAAAAAGATAACCACTTATTTTTCTTTTTTTTTTTTTAATCATATTTGGCAAGCAAGCATTTCATGTTACATTACTTCATTCTTCAGTTCTTTTCAAAGGTGTATATATAAATCAAGCAGGAGAGCTTGTTAACCTTGAATAGAATACTGTACGTGTTCTATTGTTCTTGGAGACTTTTAATACTCTGCTACTTTGGAAAAGGCCATGTTTCTCCCAGGCATTGATATAATCAGAACTCCTCTTGGGTGTCTGCTCCTATGGAATGAGCTAAGTGAAAGTTTAGCTGTGAAAATTATCTCATTCATCTCTGATGCATGCTGAACCTTGAACAGGAACTACAGTCAGGTAACCCTGTTATGTGTCGGTTTTCGGACAAATAAGGTTATTTCTGGTATATGACACTGGCTGTAAACCACTAGATGTTTTGTGCTTGATTTTTCCCAATGGATTTCATCCTTTTTCTAAAGGAGTGTAATGCTGCCACTTGGCTAGGTTAAAATAGATTTCTAGATTTTTCTGGCACCGCCTCATGGACCTTTAGTAATCTCCTTTTCCCAGAATCCTTTGCTATATCTGTATTTCTAGACATTATTTTCTATTGGGTAATACCACAACCACGCTAAACTGCAGCACAGTACTAATCTCAGACTCCACAACTATACAGCTCAGAGGTGGGCTCTAAGTCCCAGGGATCATAGGGTAATGAACAACCTTGAGTACTTCTTCGGATACTAAGGTGTTGAGGGCTTTCCAGTCATCCTTGAATGTCTATAGATTCTGTATCACAACATCCAGGCACTTTTATAGACACAGCTGTAAAGATTTGGAGGTCAAGCTTTCATCCTCTGCCTAATGTGCCAATCAGAGGCCACCCAAAGAGGCAACTGAGCACACACACAACATGGACGTACGGGCTCTGCTTGAAACCCCTTCAGAGGAAACTGCGCCTGCTCCCACCCATGCTACAGCTCTAAGCTATTCGATGAACAAATAGAGATAAGCTCTTATTTTCAGCTGGGCACTACACTTTCCAAAGTGTAATAATAACAGGTGATGATGAAATGTTGCATTAAAAACAAATTCTGTTAGATATGAAAAATGCATTGTCCCCTTGAGAGAAAATGTAATACTGTGGCCATAAATCTGCAGCTAGAGCTCAGTGAAAATAAGCAACTTCAGGTCAGGGAACTGCACAGAGGTGGAGGTGGTATAGATCATCTTATAATTTAGAGGCAATGGTTGCAAAGTGCTTTGCTTTGATGGGGAGAATTATTTAGAGTGCAGAGAATAATCCAGTGATATGTGAGGCTCCACAGTTACATAAAAGAGAGAGATTACCCTTTGATCCAAATATCTGTGCACTCTTATAGCCCTCATTATAGACGTTGATCAACCAAGCCTTCTGCATTGCTGCCAGATGAAAAGAGATGAGAGTGATATTCTCTCTCCTGCTCAGGAACTCATCTATGGGAACTGTGGAATTATTTGAATGATGGGACATAGGGCTGTACAAAAAATGGAGGCTGTAGTGATCACTGTTCCTTGGTGACTTTGCCTTGGAGAATGAATGCAGTGAGTTCTGCTACACAAAACCATGATGACTGTAGAGCAAAGTTTCTCATCCTGAAATAAGCAACTTCTCACATCAGTACCAACATACAGTTGCACTTTTATTTTCACTCATTGCATTATGCTTATTCTGTTCACCAATCACTATTAGTCAAAAGCTTTTCTTAAATAGAACACTTTCCTATCACAAGCATAGCCAAAAAGTCAGGTACAGCAATCTGTGTAACAAGTTCTCCACCAACTCTTCTCACTCTTGAAAAACTTACATTTACATAACTGAGATCTAAACATTAAACTTGAGGATACTGTATGAGAAGGAAGACGAAAAAAACTCTTACATCTAAATGATAGAATCACAGAATGGTTTGGGTTGGAAGGGACCTTTAAAGGTCATCTAGTCCAATCTCCCTGCAGTAAGCAGGGACATCTTCAACTAGATCCCGTTGCTCAGAGGTCCGTCCAGCCTGACCTTGAATGATTTCCAGAGATGGGGTTTCTACCACCTCTCTGGGCAACCTGTGCCAGTGTTTCACCACTCGTAAAAATTTTTTTTCCTTATATCTAAATGTCCCCTCTTTTAGTTTAAAACCATCACCTATCCCTATAGGTCCTGCTAAAAAGTCTGTCCCCATCTTTCTTATAGGCCCCCTTTAAGTATGGAAAGGCCACAAAAGCCTTCTCTTCTCCAGGCTGAACAATCCCAAATCTCTCAGCCCTTTGTCACAGGAGAGGTGTTTCATCCCTCTGATCATTTTTGTGGCCAATATGAGGATATGAATCTACAGAGTAAACATATTCTATCAGAGAAGCAGGTTGTATTCACTGATCATTCTAAAAATCCTGTTGTGCTAAGAGCTGCTTTACTTTTCAAATTTAGCCAATACCATTCAATCATTTTGTGTTTGAGTCCTCTCCTGCATGGACCTTGTACCTCCTTTTAAACAAAGAGAAGGAGGCATCAAGTGAGTTTTTTAATGTAATTTTCCTCCATAGTCAATAACATCCATTTTTTTGGGGAGGTCTCACTTCTATTACATTGTTAGCCTGAATAAACTAATCTTCTCAATCAGACTGTATTATGGTTGATACTCTTTGAGATTTATGTGCTTTTATTCAGAACAAGAAAGCTTTTCTGACACTTGCTATTAATGTAGTAATGCAATTTTTATGATGGCAGGCCAACAATTCAGTAGAACTAAACAGTTGAGTAGGGACAGCTTTCCTTTAGAGCACTCTCTGGATTTCCTAATTTGTGTTGATTCAGATACTGCTCATATACAAAAAAGAGGAACCTACTGAATTCATAGTATGAAGATGGAGAGCTACTGATCTTTTTTAAAGCAACTGCAACTGCAGAGAAAATTGTCATCAATAAAATGATATATGATCATTTATGCAGCAGAAATAACTAATAGAGCTGAGACTGCACAAAAGTGCAATGTTCATCTTACACAAAGCATTTTTCAATGAGACTATATGCAAATCAGGTTCTGTGCTGTTGAAGATTCTGATTAAACTTATAATTTAGGGTTTTAATTGAACTTTTTTATTGGATTTTTCACAATAATTCTGCCTCATTTATATGAATAATTAACTACTGTAAAATAAATTGCCAAAATAAATTCATAAATTTTATGTGGGTTTTTTTTATTTTTTTTTAATTCTGGCAAATTTCTGCAGCACACAAACTCTGAGCATCCTATGCCTGACTTTTACTGTGTTCCATACAGATGATCCTAACAAATCCATACACAAGGATAGAATTTAAACAATGTATATCTGTAAAAGCTGCAAACTAATTATGATTTTTAAAAAAACACACATACAGATACAAACATAAAATAAATCATAGAATGATACAATAGGTAATAAAGATTACTCTTGTCCTGCAGAATAGCTAACATTCATACCAAGGTAAACATGTTATATACAATGGATTGTCATTTTAACCCTAATTATTTTGGCAACAAGAAAAGATGAAACAAGGACACATTAGCATCAGTACTCCTGAATTTAGCACTAGTATCTCATTGGCTTACAAATTAATATCTATCAGATGAGTTCAATGAGGCAGTAACTTTATAATGCTAAACATCAGGATGATGCACTGCTTGAAACCCCAAGAAGATAAAGGAAAAGAAAGTAAAGTTCATTGGATGTGAACGTTCATGAATGAAATCTAGAAGAGAAGCTCAATAATCTTACACATTAACTAAATTAAACCACTTGATTTTAAGCATTTCAAGTTTAAACCTAAGATTCTCCAAGTAGATAAAAATAAGACTCAAAAGAAATTACAACGCTCACATGTCAGATTGAAAGGGAAAAAAATTCTCCTGCTTTGTTTGTACATAATAAAGCATAATATGGCAACATCTCATATTCAGAGAACATGCCATTTGGAGGTTTAATAAAGGATTAATAGCTGATAACAGTTCATGCAAAATTTGTCTGCTATATATTTTTCGCTATTAGAAATAGACAATAAGAGGAAGTTAAAGATGGTCCATGTTTGTCAGCACCCCAGCAATCTATAACAATTTATCAGCTATTTATTATCCACAGGGAGATGATCTAGTGGACTAGCTTGAGAAAGAGGGAATGTAAAATAGACACTGCTGGAACCACAGTGCTAGCTACTGCGTCATCACTGCATTACTGTACAATCTCTTGAGTATACAGAGATATCACAGGTTTGCAGGAACATCTATGAATGATCCTCTAACATAAATAAGTTCATTCGACACTTCAACTACCATCACTAGCTAAAAGGGACCTACTCAAAATCCTGTAATAACTAAACTGAAGAGACATCCATCTGACCATGGGTGTGCCATGCTCATAACAAATGAGAGCACTGACTGCTTTTAGAGTCCCTTGGCTGAACTGAGATTACAAAGTTAGTGCCACTTTATACTAGGCCTTGGAGAGAAAAAAGGTAGCATTGCAGTACAGAACCAAGCCTCAGACTTCTTTTTTTTTTTTTTTTTTTAAGAAGAAAATGGCTCCAAGTTAACTGCCTGCCTAGAAATACTGAATTCATTTACAGTAGTATAATTCTAGAAAAACCCATTAGTTTCAATGAAATCATTCCACTTTTACGCTGGCATAATTTAGGTCAAATTCTGAATCATTAACTTTTAAATTCCAACTTTAAGGAATTTAATGTTTCTTTACATCCAGCAAAATCCTGCTTTACTCCCTACTGTACACAACATTTTCATCTATTAACTATGTTACCTGGAATTCTTAATGCTGTATATCCTTTCTGTATTAAGACAGATTATTCAGTTGCTTATTCATAACCTACATTAGCAAAATTAAAATACAGTCCATAAACTGCTAAATGAAATTTCTAGTAAAGCTGAAAATAGAAAGCACTATGGATCAGAGAGTGAAAGACATACTAGAATGCAGGGGAGAGTTAGCGGGTTTAATGCTGTACCTCCTGTAAGGTGTAAAATATCTTTGATTTCCAACAACTTCAGTGTTTTCTCTGAGGAGTCATACACTATACAACTCAGCTCTGTTGTTTACCAACTCTGTGAAAACAAAGCACTATTTGGAGACAGCTCCTTGTTCCATGATGGAAAGCTTGGCTGTCCTGGGCTATGGAGAAAGGCTTGGAGTTAGTTGTCCAAACCAATCACCTACCCTTCTTGTCAGAATCAAATCCTGTTTGGGCTCTTTTCCCTTTACAGAGAGAAAGCTACTTTTGCTGCTGTTCTTGTTGTAACCACTTGCTCCTAAGAAGGCTGGGAAGATTTCCAGCAAATACAACTGCCATAAACCCTCTCTTGAAGCTCTACCAGCGTTGCCAACAGAGGCAGACACAGAGCAGAGCAAACTGCAGAGCTAAAACAAGAGGAAAAAAGTATCCCCAACCAAAAGGAAGCTTTTCTTTTCCATTAACTACATTAAGCCTCCTGGGTGACTTTGTGGAATCACTGCAGCAAGTTCTGAATGATGTATGAAATGAGAAGTCCCTGCCCAGCCAGCTGAAAAAGAATTTACAGACAGTGCTTTGCAATCGTTTATATGCTCTGTTGTTTGATGTAGTATTTAGCCAAGTTAGAACCACAAAAGCCTGGCAACCACAGAGATAGCAGCTTTTTTCAAAAATGGGCAAGGATTCTTTTTCAGCGCTGTACATGTGGAAGCAAAGTCTATTCTGAAGTCTATGGGAGGAGTACAGAAATTCAGAATTTAATCTGCATTTGTACAAAACAAAATGGATAAGTAAGCAATATATGTAATCTAAGACTAGGAGCATATTTTTATCATTTGAGTTTTGCTACTGAAAGTTAATAAATGTAGAAGAGTTTATATTTAATTTCATTTTTATAATCTGATTATATTACAGCTATTTTGTCTATGCAAACAAAGGCATTCTTTGAGATACAACACATGGATACACAGTAATTTAGGAATATGAAAGAATTCAGTATTTACAAAGGAGGGTATGTATTTTCCTTAATTGCTTAGTCTTTAATCCATGAAAATATTGTTCAGTAATCACACAACTGACCTCCTTTTGACTTAGAGACTTTTAATTTAAAACATATTTCAAGCCTACTCCACTGAATTGTTTCAGAAGTTCTAAGGATCACAAACCTGTTATATAAACTTTAACAATTTCAAGCAAACATGTTCTTTTAATTTTTAACTTTGATTCAAATATCAAGAAAAATTGTTTTACTGAAAAAACATAATAATTCAACAAAAATACTAATAAAAGATGTATTAAAGAGGTATTATTATTATGCAGCATTATTAATAATTAACCACATCACAAGTTTCTCTGTTTTTTGTCTGAATTCATTCTAAATGGAAACTGCTTGCAAGTAGGCATGCATTTTTGACTTAGGAGCCTTTAGCTCCTCAAACCAAAGACACAACCCACAATCCTCTGCAAAATACAAAGGGCAGACTGAAAACCCTTTCCCTATTTAAATTACAGAACAATTTGCTATTGGTTCAAATATAGCAAGATTTTTTTAATGTAAATAATTATCCAAAAACCTGGTCCTAACACATTTAAGTTAATCTACTATTTAATGATGCCAGAAAGGCTCCAGTTTGGGGTAAGGCTCATATTAAAAGTACTTTTTGCATGAATTAAGGAATATTTAAACTCATATTCCTAGCTAGCCCTTGTATAGTTCATACAGGGGGAAGTCGTGTTTTCACTGGTAGCTTTGCTATCAGCTTCACTGTGGCCATGATTTCAATTGGCATGTACAAATTCAAAAACACGAATTAACAACTGAAGGTTCATGGTCTAGTTTCTAAGATACATAGTAAATATCAGAAGTAAAACTGCATAAATTGACTGGCCCTCTATGGCAGACAAAATAATTTCCATTCAAAAATTCTGTGTCTTAAGAATAATTTTTAATTAATAGTCAAGGTATTTTTTGTATACGTTTTTCCTAAATATAGTATAGAAAAGTTCTTCAGTTTGTTTGCCACAAACTAGAAATCTCAAATGAGGATTTTTTCCCCTGAGATTTGAGCTCTATCCGTGTAGGTCCCTCTTTAAAAAAAAATACCTCCAATTTCCACTGGAAGATATTAAATAATATCCAGACTATTCAGATCAACTATTTATTGCATTTTTATTTAGCAGGTCATAACTGAAAGGACAGCTAGTGTTAAACTGGCACCTATACACACTTCCTAAAAAAGTCTATTGTTTTCAACTGAAATGATAATAAAATTATTTCCTCTACTCTTCCTTTGACCTTCTGCACGCTGAAGTGCAAGTCTTTCAAACTGTAGTCACATATTAAAAAGACAGAGCTGCCCAGCATTAGAAGAACTCAGTGGAGTTATGTAAATAGAGTTTCAAGAAGCTTTTCTTTCACAGTCTCACAGTCATCAGAAATGCTTAGAAATAATAATTTTAAAATATTTAGCAAACATTCTGGTTGTCTGGGACTTGGTGAAATGGAGCTATATTCAAAACGACAGTGTATTACAGCAAGGTGGACAAAATATTGGAAAAAAGATTCCACAGCAAAGTCCCCTGCAGTCCATGTGGTTTAAACCTAAGTGTCACTTATTCAAAATGTCATCTGTACAATCAGATTGCCCCAAACTCTGGATTAGCAGTAGATTCATTCATTGTAATTTCTATAAATGCCAGAAGCAGTTCATGATCTTTGTTGTCCAAACACATTTTGTCACAGCAAATTCCAGTAAATATGTAATATTTTATGCTGTCTTTGGTGGGGCTTTTTTTCATGTTAATATACTTGATTTTAACCTTTATTAATTGTTTTAGTAGCAATTTTTTACCTAATAAAAGGGGACATATTTCAGGAGTATATTTGGAAAAGTATTTCTTCATTCCTTTCAAACTTCTTCCAAATTAAATCCCCTTGGAGTTAAGAGAATTCCTCTAGACCTCTGCACAAAACCTCTTTTGTGCAGTTCTGAGCAAAATTATGAGGAATACACATGTCATGTAATTAAACTACTATTACTGAGATATACAGGCACTTAAATGTATTCTGCATTTATGACACTTCTTTATTATGAGCTCAGAATTACTAAACAATACTTTAAATCTGCACTGTGCTGGTAGTGTGGATATTAGACCCAGACTTAATTTGCTTTCTGCCACACAGAGCAATTCCAGCCATTCAGCAAGAGAACATGCTCTATGCAGCCATGAACTGATTTGGCCCAGAGCTACTGTGCTGAAGGAAAGTGAATGCATCCTGTCAGCAAGAATCAGAATTACTTTAGGATGGAAAGATAAAAGATATCCCTTTTGCAGAGACCCCAGCTAGGTGAGATGAAATGGCACAACCTCTATTCAATATTTTACCTTCCTACAATGCTAACAATTGTTAGAAAATGAGGAGAGAAAAACATACACAACATATTTACCTGCCTAGCCCACTCTAAGTGAAGAATCTCAGGTCCGGGTGTAACAAAAGAAAGTAAATCTGCTTGTACTTGTTCCTGAGGCCAGAGGTCTGAAAATACAGACTCAGATAAGCTCTAGGTTCAAAGTTTGAGCATCACTCCTTTTTCATTTCTCAGTAACATCAACACAGCTTATGAGCTACTCAGGACTCAAGTGAACAAAAACAAGGACAAAGATTCCAAGTTAGCATTTAGTTTTCAAAAATTCAAGTAATTATAACAAGTTTTTGCTTCTAATTGCAAAAAACTTGGGCTCAGATGCCTCAAAAATAAAAAAGATATATCCTGAGAAATTTACTGTGAAAAGAGGTAAGTAGGAAGAAGTGCCTGCAACAGAAATGAGAGGTCTGCCCCCAAAAAATCACCTGAATTGTAACAACTGACAATAATATCTGAATTGTAGTACTATAAGATGGCTGTACAGAATCTAACTTCTTGTCAGAGACTGATCACAAGGTATCTGCAGCTCTTCTCACTCACCAGCAGCACCAGAACCTTCAAGCATAACACAGCACCCATGGTGGCAACAACAACAGTGTCTAATTCTGGAGATCATTTTACACCAACTGCTGCTCTTACAAAGAATCAGGCCAGGTGCAAGCAGCAGTGTGCACTGCAACCATACAACCACAATTTGTCCAGGAAAGACATTGACAACATTTTTCAATCTGAGTACAGTCATTTTCATTCCTTTCTGCAACACTGGTCTGTTCTCTGATTCTCATCTGAAACTGATTCCAGTGTTTCAAGAACACAAACCTCACATAGCTTTACTTGGGAGCTGTCATAGCACACACATCCTGAAAATATGAAGGATGGCTTGAACTGAAAGGGACTACTAGAACTGGAAAATACCACTTAGTCAAAAGACTTTTTGCCAGCAATTTAACAGAATCGGATGTTGTTCAGAAGGTGTAGCACCAAAACACAAGTTATCTCTGCTGAAAGCAGCTGACAAGGAGATGCTCAATTGTCTGTAACTCAAGAAATGGAAGAACAGGCATCACAAAAAGTGAGACGATTGTACAAACAGATACGTGGGCTTGTCAAGAACAACAAGCAACCAATGCTTTATGCTGCATTTGCAATAAGTTGTGATCCACATGCTCTTATTTATCTTATTTAAGAACAAACTATAACTTTTGCTGCATGAATTATCTTACAGATACTTTTGGAAAGCATTCTGGTTTATTTCAGTACTGTCATCCACCTCTACCATCTAGTTCTAAAGCAGAAACTTTTCAATGCAATGTGCAGGGTATGTAAAAGACATCCCTGAAACAGTTCTAGTGAGAATATGCAACTGATATCTGTTCATCAAAGAATGGTTATTGTTACTGAGCTTCAGGTGCAGTGCATTCCTTTCCCGGAATGTATAACGGATCATCTCTATATCTAAATAATACAGAAAACCTTATGATTCAAGGAACACAAAATATTGCAAGCATTCTCAAAAGAAACACAATTATGTTTGAAGTTTGCCAGAATCTAGAAGAAAGGAATTTGCTCAGCCAGATGTCGGCTGTTCTTTCAAATTTTCTAATGAAATAATTTATTTGATATTGATGACACATGGAGAATTGGTAACAATACAACCTCTAACAGTTTCGCCCTACACTTCATTTACAACAATCCTGCATTAGCTCTGTTGAATTCAGTATAGCAACACCAATACCTGCTCCTTTCCTGTTCTGGTAATTACCACATGGGGACACCTGCTGGTGCACAAATTATTAAACAGGATAGATGAGCTAAATTTGCTTCCAAATAACTCTTTGTAACGTGTACAGTTTTGCTGTGACCCCATAAGGTGTTGTCCAGTTCAAAAGACTGGCTATTTGTCTTATAAGGACTAAGTTTTATGAAGCTCATAACAAGAAATGCAAAAACATAGTCTGGTTTAATGCATTCTCTCCACCACTCGTCTCCTTACACTGTCTTCATGAAGTGACAGGGACCAAAATACCCAACCTAGCTGTGGGACACAATGGAAAGTGTTTGAGAGCAGATGGAGAACTTTTGGAGACAAATACCCAGGCAACAACACTGGATGCTAACATACCATTTGTACATATAATTTGTACCTTTAATGTTTTTTACTTGATACTCACTTTGTTGTTTGAACATACATTAAGGAAGAGGGTAGCAAGCATCAGAACCATAGGGGTAAAACATTTGGTTTGTCTTACTATGCCAGTGAGAAAACACAGACAAATTTATCCTTGGGAAATATTTTCACGGAGGGCAATTCTCCCTTATACAAGGACAACATCTAATACAACAGTGGTGTGAACCTCTTTTCAAACAAGGATAATTCAACCTGATGGAATAACTCAAGGTCTAGTTCCAGTCCTCCATGCTACTTTGAGCCCTGTGCCCCAACTCCCTTTGCAAGAAAATGCAGAGAGAGTAACCAGTCTGGGATTCATAACATCATATTTCATTCCTACTCTTGTATTGCTGTAACTTCCAGGCCCTACATGGCTCTTGCAGCATCACAGGCAGAGAATTCTTGTTATGGCTCTGGAAGTTTTTCTTGGCATACTGTACTTTTTTAATCAGAGCTACTCTTTTAGTCCTCAGAAAATTAATTAAATTAAAAATGCCATGCTTGAATGTGTCATGTATCAATTTTGAAGACTTAATTATAAGAGGGAATTAAGCTTTGATTAAACTTTCCTTCTGAGAGCAGTAGCTCTCATTCCCCTTTGTCTTAAAATAAGAGAACCTTTCTGTCTCAGTCTACAAAAATGCCACCATATTATTTATTCCTGACAACAGAGCCTAGATGTCAGTCTTGTCTGAAGACAAAAGCTGCAGGTACAATGGTCATTTTCTGCATTCTGCATCCACAGAGACCCATGGCATCACATTCTCCCTGAAAAAAACTAGGAGAAAAGGCCAGTTCAAGGTAGCAACAACAAAACATTTAGAATCACTTACTTTGGATCATTTTGTTGAGGGAAGGTGATGTTTGAAAAGGAAATAGTTTGTTGTGTCAACCTAAGTGCTATAAATTTCTGTTGGTTTTTGAGCTCTTGGGCATTATTAGAATGTGGACAAGTTGCAGAGACTATCGTACTTAAATTGGTAAAGCAAAATCTAAGAAAACTGAGTTAATTAAAAATAAATCAGTAAATATCACAATCAGAACTCTGAAAAAACAAAGCACTACTACCTGAACTAACCGTAGCTAAAATGAGAGGGGCAGGGACAGGGAAGAACTGTGAGGAGCAATTCCAGCTGATACGACTCTTAATTTTCGTATAGAGAAGAAGCCTTGGAAATACCAAATAACTTCGAATCCAGCAAACTTATGAACTCTACAGGTAGCCTGCTTCACCTATGTGATGTACTCCCATGAGAGCAAAGCCTATGTAGAGTGGCAGGCAATATGTTCTCAGGCACTTAGATCTTTTGAAAGTGCTCAACACTCAGCACCCAGTAACAAGAATTGATTTGCAGTAGGAATAGAGGCTTAGCTTGAACAGAGACTGAAGGGTACTTAACAGAGAAGGAAGCAATACCTATAGAATAGGACTGCTTTCATATAATGTACATGCCAATAGTTCTCTTGCACAGATTCCTATCACTAGAAATTCTGCCAGGGTTATACATTAACTTTAATCTGGAAATAAGGTGTGACATTTAATTTTAAAACCATAATTAACAGCCTCCTCTGTGTTAAAGCAAAGTAGATAGCTCCATAGTTTGGCAGAGGAAATGTAATCCGATTGATGCAGAACAAAACCAGTGAGAGCTCCTGTTATTATTTGTATTATTACAGCAACTAAAGGGCCCTACTACTGTATTTAGAGAATGGAAATCAAGGCCACATTTGTGCAGACATGTATTGTTGCAGACAATATTTGCCTGAGAGAATAACAAGGATGAAAAAGAGAAGAGAAAAAGCAAGCATTCTTAAATTTTATAGACCATAGCAAAGGCAAAGAACTCAGTGGTTTCATACCACCTAAGTTCAGTCAAAGTGATTGAAATGCCTTAGTTAAGAATACAGAAGCTTGAAGCTTTTGTGTATTCAGGGGAAGAGATTGGTGCAGCTATATAGAAATGTCACTCTTTGTCCATTAACTATTCAGGAAGCCTTCGGCAACAGCATGTCTCTCATTAAATATCAGATGTTAGGTGGGATAAATCTAAGCCAGAGAGAAGAGTTGCCCAGGGTCAGAAGATGTAATTCAGCAAAACAAAGAACTGAATCCAAAACTGGGAGTCCCAGACCACTTCCTTAGTCCTGAGTCATCTCTAACACCATTAGTGAAACTGAAGGTACATAAAATTGAATTTAGAAATATCCTTGCCTAAATGAAGCCACAAACAGTTTGGTAAAACCTAGACATGCTGAGAATTCCAAGCATATAGTCCCTTTCTGAAAAACTCCCACAGGGAGCAATTGCAATAAAATATTTTTCCTGCTATCTAATTGCCCCCAAGAAAATGTAGAGTGCCTCAGAGCACAGAGTTTCCATTCATTTTTATATCTGTTTATTGTTATGTATGATCTCTTACAGCTCAGCTATATCACAGAGAGGTTACTCACCAAGGAGGTGGTCAAGCCTTCAGGAAGGATGCAAACGTCCATTTGTACTCTATCATTTCTGCCTCAGCTTTTTTTACCCAAAGGAAACTCCATGGAAAGTGAGGGAAATAATGAGGTACTATTTTTTACCCAAAGCATGCCATCTTTGAGGCAATTGGAACAGATGATTGATATCTGAAAGCATGAGTTGATACTGTCTGTAACTGATGCCTGTCTCAACCGTTTTAATTTCTGTTGCATTACTTGTTCTTGGAGTAAGCACAGGGAAAGTTAACTCTGCAGTCACACCAAGATTATGGAAACATAGAAGGAGAAAGTAATAAACCACTATTAAGCATCAAGAACAGTTATTTAACTTATCATCTTTATGTACCATGTCTAAATACTGATTTATTTACTTAAGTGTCTAATCTATTTGGATTACAATCTGCTCAGGACATAGACAAAGTCCCATACTGAATCTGTACAGGAACTACTACTACAGGACATTCACTGTCTCATTGGAGCCTGCAGCTCCACTGAAATATAGATTAATAAGAACACTTCAAGTTCACACTAGAGTCCAAATTCTAGCAGTCACTAAAATGAGAGGATGCTCCATCTAAAGCCAGTAATGCAACCTATAAAACAATTTCCCTGTATAAAGCAATTCTTTAGTACTTCTGAAAGGTGACAGACAGTTCTCATTAATCTCTTTACACTCCACAGGTGTTTGCTTGTGGCTGAAGGAGGGAATCACTAGATGAAGGTCAGCATTGTATCTAAGTGGTCCTGCAACTGCAAGTGACCTGTAATACTTCCAGCCAAACATTTAATATTCTAGCAGAGGCAACGATTATAGTATAGAAAGCTTATGACAGAAGTGGTTTTGCAATATTTATATTCAACAACCCCAGATAAAAATTTACACACGAAGTACAATACATCATTTCCAATTCTATGCATATACTCCCCAGAGCAGCCTACAATAACACAGGAATGCAGGATACGCCATATCAGAGCAGATGATTGCTCTATCAAGTCCAGCATCCTGCCTGAATTTCAATGATGGGGGAAGGTATGCCTTGATGTAGTTTGTATTATAATTTTTCAAGGTTATTGAGTACTTCTGAATCCTTCTGAATGAGAAGTGATATGTAAACACTGATAAATATTTTTAATATATATATGCAGTTATAATTTAATACTAAAGGGAGACAGGCCATGGATTGCAGTTAAAACTCTTGGAGCTTAGGAGTGAATAATATTGAACTTCTTTTTAGCAAATAAAACAAGTGGGAGAGCCATGGGATCATTGAAACATTCTAATTTTTTAATTATAATTCAGAAATATATTATTTCTGAATTCAGGCTTTAAATCAAACTGATTTGAATATAGTGAGTCATGATGGTTTTTAAAATAAATAAATAAGCAGGAAATTTAAAATAACGTCAGCAGTATCAGTGCTTACTTGGTCTTCTTAGGTAATTTCCACTTTGCCTTGATTTGTGCACATTTTAAAGCAATGTTTACGTTTCTCAACACACTGCAACTTATATAGGACATACACAGTTCAAATTCTCCACACCAAAATCAGCTCTGAGCCAAAGGGTATAGCCTACATAGTAGAAAGAGATGTGAATTACGCACCAGTTTAGTCTCACTTCTGCTTTTGGCCTTGCGATTGTAAATCTATACTAAACACATTAAATGAAACATGTTTCAAAATGCCAAGTGGAACCAGACAGACTAATACCCTGGGTAGGCTTTCGAAATATTTATTCAATGGAATGTGAGAATAAGTACAGTGGTTTATCTTCTTAACCAAGTTATTCTAGCGTGTTGCCAACCAAAGCCATCACTACATGCTACCTTTACAAGAAGGTAATAGAAACCCTCCTGTGTCAAAAATATAATTAGAATTTTAGGATCCCTAATAAGCAGGGATGTGTAAAAAAGCCTCACCTCAACTTCTGTAAGTCTTTACTCTGAATTGTTCTGCTCACAGATGGCCAGGGTCTGGCAAACTCAATGACAAAGTCCAAGGCACATAATGGTACCTGTACTCTCTGCTCTTTCACTTACATTTTCA
>NW_010310040.1:29116-44962 GCF_000700745.2 Antrostomus carolinensis | reverse complement strand
TTCCCCATCTGTTCAAACAGGTCATGGGGGGTTTTATTTAAGAGTTTGTTGAAAAGACCTTTTTAATTATCGGTTTTATATAAATTTTGCAACATTTCAAAAAACATTTGCTGAACATGATTGCTACAATTTCAAACTATTTTTCCCTCTACCTTGAAAGAAGGCATCCAATTCTAAGAGCTCTTTCACTTCTTTTTCTCATTTTATTGGCTTCTTCAAGGCATTACATTATTTATTTCAGTATTTATCCATTTTGCTTTTCCTTTTTTATACTGTTCTTCACTGACACTGTCATTCTTCCTTCCCTCCAGTCACATTGGACTCACATTTATCAGGTTTGCACATACACGTTCCAATTTTAATCAAACAGGCTTTCCATGCTCTAAATACATCCAAATTCCTCCTACAAGCATAGTTTTAGCACAAAGTTTATGTGAAACCTTACTGTAGCACCGAGGGTAACACTGTTCTTATTTTAACCATCAACATTTCCATTCTCTAATTCAGACAGTTTATTATCCTGGGGAATTATAATCTCTCCCATCCCTCCCCTCCCCTCACAGCCTACTTTGATCACACATCATCCAACCTTTGTTTCAATGCGATGAATCACCATTTTGCAGATAAGCACTATGCATTCCACTGGCTTCAGTATTCATTTTAAGAGACCTCTACATACATTAAAGAGCTATGAGGAAACTAAACCGTAATAGCAAACGCAGACATGGCTTTCAGACACCACAAAGAAAATAAATGAAACCATCTAGCAGTTCTGACAACTTGATAACACAACATGTCTACCCTGTTCAAGGGATGGAACTTTTAATTACTTTACTCAGAAATACAACTAACCAGGTTTTTTTTCATGTAAAGTCAGGCACATCACACCTGTACCCTCTGCAGAAGACAGTTTATTGCTAATTACAACATAACATGTTAGTAGTCATAAACACAATAGTAATAAGTTCAGAGTTCATTGACACTAGCTGGAATACATGTGACATACTTTCTAATTAAATAATCAGTGTAGCCCAACATGAATTAAAGGAAAAATAATGGCATTGTAACATGAAAGTTGATCACTTAGCACTTTGCAACAACATATTAATCATCTGGTACATACTAAAGAATGAGAAGTGGATTTGATTTTTCAATACTTAAATATGGAATGACTTCTAATAAGTTGTCCTTTCAGTTAAACTCACAAAAAAATCCTATCTAGACTGCAGAAAAGATATTGGTTTGAGATAAATACTTTTAATTTTCTTGTATCTCTAGTAAACTCTGCCAAACCAAAGGA
Source organism: Antrostomus carolinensis (assembly GCF_000700745.2). Taxonomy (NCBI): domain Eukaryota; kingdom Metazoa; phylum Chordata; class Aves; order Caprimulgiformes; family Caprimulgidae; genus Antrostomus; species Antrostomus carolinensis. The sequence goes on along the minus strand of NW_010310040.1, from coordinate 43,662 downwards.
AAGAGGTTTTAAATTTTCCTACATAAAAATACATGACTAGTTTATTTCAGTCTTGTTCCCTGGTTCTAGAAAAGTTTTCTAATATTATTGAGGGAAAGAACAAACAAATCTCATTCCTTACTTAAGAGGGAAAAACTCTCTTGCTTACTATATTTACATATTTTTAACCTATGAAACAGGTAACAGTCCCAGCTGCCTCTCACCTTCATTCACCAAATATATGAAGAGAAACTTATTTGCCTTTTCTTTTAAATTTAACCTTTTCTCCTACAGTGGGTAAGGGCGATAAGACCATAGTACTCAAGAAACCAGCCTGAGGTTTGCAAAGCAATCTAGGAATTTAGAATAAACACATGCAGAAGACTTTTATTATTTACTCAGGGCAGATCTGGAAATCTCAGCTACCTATTAGCAGCTCTGGTTTGCAGATATGCTACCTTAAATTGGGAATCTTTATGAATAGTTTTCTTCATTTCCCTATGGGGTGGTGTTACAATTAGTTTTCTCTCCAAAATAAACTCATTTTTCATTTTGATTACAAATAGTACTCACTAAACACCAATTGGCAGAGTTTTCATTAAGGATGGGAACAGTAGAACAGTGGTATTTCAACAGAAGATAATTTCTGGAAGAGATACGGCTATTGTAGACAATTCTCCTAGTAGAAATACAGTAGCACCAACAGCCCCGCTGGAAATCTTGTTTCAGTTTGACTTGGGAAAGCACACACAGATGGTGTGAAACAGGATTTGCTACAGAAAGCTCACAGAATAGAGAAGGGTTAGGAAGAAAGTAAATTGTAGAAAATCAGAGAACTTAGTTATGGAGCTAGGAGAGAAGGGAATGAAATTCAGATCTGTTTTCTCACAGTTCAGTACATTTTCTAGAACCAACTCTAAGCATTTAGTTTATCATGTGATGCAGTCTAACAGTTACCCTTCTCACATATTCCTGTGTTTGCTTTTCTTTATACTGTCCTCCTCATGTGAAATCTATGAAGTCACTGATATCTTTAAATATATGCCTCCATATGGCTGAACACAACCTAAACATTTTGGGTGCTATCATATATAAAAATTATTGAAGTCTTACTGATTAACAGATTAAAGCTCCTGTTGTACAGGGTCTAAACATAGATTGTGATTTTCATGGAATAAATCTGAGTCTTTGGCCTTTAGGGACCTTTTTATTTATCAGCACCATTTAGTATTTTCTCAGCTTTTAATACTCCGTTGTTCAGCCATGCATGACACACTTCCAATGGTAAGTTAGCAAAACAGCACATGTTTTGCCTGCTCATTTGGATTGTAAATATTTGTACTGCTTGCTATCAACAGCTTTGTGATTCTGTACAAGGCTGCATATATATTTATATAAATGCACTATATATAGAACTAAATAACACATTTATGAATAAATATATATATAAATAAACATTAGGCAAAACCAATCCATGTATAATAAGGAACAGTGTAATTTGCAGGAAGGGGCAAGTCTTGAAATTGAAAGATTCAGGGTGTTTGTGGTACCCACATTAAAACATTAACTTTCCTCCTCAGTGGCAGAAGCTGGCAGATGTGATTTTGCTTGTGCTAACTCAATAAATGCAGGTCAAACCCAGCTGATAAATCAGCCATCACTGTCAAGCATTCTGTTGCTTAGAGAGAATAAGAAAGGTGAAGAACTAGGTTTATGCTCCTCTGTCACTCAGATGCACGTATCTCTGCCTGCCATCCAGAGATCATGGGGAAAACAGAGGGTTTCTTTCCTCTTTTGATCCCACCCAGGAAGAAACACTCAAGCTCATTCCCTGTTGCTCACATTACAACAGGACTGATCCAGCCCATTTCTTGGGGAAATCAGCTTGTTCAAAAAACTGGCAGCCACAGAGTGTTCTGACAGCAAACTCCTTGGGCAGCATGGGGAAATTCCACCTTTACATAAGGGTCTCCAGCAGCAGCCAAATTAATATTGACAAGTAATGATAATTTTATCTGAAATGGCTTCTTAAAACATGTAACTGCACTAATATTTAAATCAACCCCTAATAAATTTATTACCCACCTCTCTAGTGCCTAGTACCCATCTCCCTAGATGGATAAGTAACAATACTGATACAGAGGAGACCAACTGATTCACCTTTTCAAAGGCACAATTTCTCTATATGACTGGGAATAGCAATTGGTATATAATTTATGATTACTTTTGCTGGCTTCTCAATTATACCTGCTCATTACTCATTTGTTTTTCCTCACCTGAAGTGATGTATGATGGATTTTTCAAAGCTAAATATGGAAACTGTGCAATCCTAAACATGAGCTCACATATAAGATTCAAATCCAAGCTCTTTTCTCCTGATTTACTGGGAATGGAATCATACCCAAATACTGGGCAACTGTTGATCATCACCACCTCACTAATAGCTAAGTTATGGTACGGTGAAAGTATATGTTGACTTCTATGTCTATAGAGGACACATGCTGTCCAGCACAGGCTGCTTTTTAGTTTGTTAATAGTGGGAGACTGGCCAGAAATAAGTTAACAGACTATACATAAACCTACTGTAGTAAAATACACTGCATGGCTTATACTGCATTTTTTTTTAAGGTAGTATTAATCACATCTGACAACAGACTATCAGTGTATTATCTGAACGCACTGGGGAAGATAGAAGGTCATGAGTCCTGTGACCAGAATAAGCCAAAAATTGGAAAATTGGCATTCACAATAGGATTCATCTGGTAGATAAATACATCCTAGGTGAAAAAAAGGCAAATGTGGACATGCAGAACAAGGGGAAAAACATCTCATAACCAGTAAAAACCGATGGGAATTGCATAAGGAGTACAGGTTAGAGGGTACATTCAGAAAGGAAAACTAAATAGAACAGGATTCAATGCCTCATATACACAAATACAAATTCCAGACTCAGTGCTACTCTCGAATATTGGGTTGGAAATCCAGCATGTTGCTTTTAGAAATGAATAAATATTCTGGCAAGAAATTACAGAATAAGTTGATCAGTGACCTGCGTTAGTTTTCTTTTTAATTAACTCCATTGATTGCACATGGCTCCACCATAAGTCTGGATTTCACTAATAATATTTATAGTGGACAGATCTGGGGGATATAATCACACGTACAGTTACTGGGACTGCCAAGGCTGAGGCACAGGAAACCAAGGCATCCTCTGGATGATAAACGGAAGGTGGTTAAGGAGAAGGAGACAAACACATTAAATTAGTTCTTCTTTACATATTCCCAAACAGACTTCTCCACTGAGATGAACAGGCAGTTCATATCTCCCAAGCCACTGGGGTTTTTTGGCTAGTCAGCAGCTGGATAAAAAGTCATTTCATTGTCTATGTGCCTCATTTATGTTTCATGATTATCTTTTAATAAATGCTAACTCTGTATTGCTGTTATCTGACTAGGAATTTGAACAGTACCAAAATTCATAGTTGGACAAAACAATAGAGTATTCATAGGAGAACAAGTGGAAGCCAAATGTGGAAAAAACGGAAGCATCATGATGGGCCCCAAATTTGTATTTAGTGTCTTAAATAACAAGAATTGCTTTTAACAGACTGGAACAGCTTTTAGCAGAATTCCACATTTCCATTAGCAGATCTTCCAGCACCAGGGACCAACACTGCTGCCTGCTAGAACTTTGTACTGTACTGCAGCAGCAGTAGGATTAGATTCCTAATGTTTGACTTGCTCCAGAATTGTCCTTTTTAAGCTACAAATAATTTTTATCTGTTGCCTGAAGTCTCATAGATGGACTATTCAACAGGCACTGTAATGTCTGCCATACCATATAAAAACAAATCATAAATGTCCAGATGCCACCTACAACCACAGATCTATAAGTCTCACCACTAAGTGACAAGTACATCAACAAGAGAGTGCAGTGGGTTTGGAATTACACTAATGTACAGCATAGAAAATCACCTAGATGGCCATGAATAGAAAACTACACCATAATATACCAGCTTGAAAACATTCTACAGTAAATTATATTTCTCTGCTCTCTTTATTCCCAGGGCCAAATTTGGGTAGAGTGGAGGTGTGCAAATCCAGCAAGGAGCAGTAGTGGTTTGAGAAGACAGGCATTAAACAGCTTTCAGATAGTTCAAAATCCTTGTACAGCTATCTCATCTTATGTATTTAAAAAAAACAAAACAAAACAAAACCAGACATATCTGACTAGACTTCGAAAGCATCCAGAGATCTCAGTCAATGTGGAAAACACACATTTGTTTATTATGAAGAAAAAAGGCTTTGGTTTACTACAGGTGGTACCAATTGGTCCCCACATAGACTTACAGGTTTCGATTATGACCGAAGAAGCATCCAGGGTGCAAGTACACTAGAATCACACTGAGTTGGAGACACTCAAACAAGTTGGAACCATTCCTTGTAGCAGAGTGCAGTCCTTGCAAGAAAGCAGTTCCCTGAAGGCTGAATTAGCCCAGGACCTGCACTGTAATTGCACAGTCCTGGGGGAAGCTCACTCAGAGCTAAGCAAGGTACAGCTGCACGGTGCTACACTGCACAGTATGATATGTGCTCCAGTCAGCCTGGGAGCTGCCTGAAATACAGACTGAAAAATAATTAAGTCTGAGGTAATCAAAAGACAAATATTTTTGAAGAGTTGCAAAGATTTTGGGGCAATATTGTTTGCTTATTTTTCTGAAGTAAATTTTTACACATGGCAGTACTGTCCTTCACCTGTTACCTCACTCCTGTTCCCCACACCATCCCTTAACATGGCATAGCAGGTTCTCAAATCCCACAAACATTGCTTGTGGCTGCCAAACGGGACTTACTCTGTCACGAATCAAATCTATGAGGCTCTTTTTGAAGTTTACAAAGCTTTGAGTTTATTTTGAAATGTAGTCATCCCAGAAGAAAATCTTCAAATTGCTGTCAAGACAGTGATGGTCCCTTGTGATGCTATAAAGCCCTAAACTTTGCCTAGTAACGATGAGAGGTTTCATACATGTATGTTCTGTTTTTACCATCTCTATCTCCTTCTGCATCAATGTAGAGAGAATTCACAGTTAACAGTAATAAAATATTTTTCCCTTCCTTCTTCTGCATTTTTTTTCAAGTAAATATTAAGCATAGTGCTTCTTTTTCAAACCAAAGTGGCCTTAAAAGCTAATTGCAATGCGAAAGAAATTACTGAAAAAAATGCATATCATGCCCAAGGAAGAAAGCAAGCTGGCACTGCTATGCGTTCCTCATCCAGCAATAATGCAGGTTTTACAAAATGCTGTCAGGTAGCAATAAAACTCATTCACCTTTCTTATAGCTTGATCCAGATTACTGCAGCTATAATGTAGAAATACGTTAAGTATAGAAAAAGAAGATATCAGGTACTGCATATGGTTATTTTAATTAGGACCTGGAAACCTGAGTGAAATTTTAAGAGTATGTACTGACATTTTAGGCATATGCATAATGAATATTTAAACAATCCTGTGAAATACCTGCCTAGAATTAGAACTACTGCCTGTATTATGACCAGTGATATTCCTCTTAGCAGGGGTTTAGACAGTGTAATGTTTAACATTTTTATGCAATAAAAGGCTGCTGTATTAGGTGTAACTGAGTCTCAATTTATGGATGTAGAATGATAGATATCTAAGAAATTATCTCATTACAGTCATCGCATCACCTGAGATAGCAGCCACGCATTTCCTCTGTGCTCCTAAATGCACCAAAGTGTCTAGATGTTTTCAAAATTATACATTAAAGATAGATGGATAGATAGATGCAGAGAAAAAGCATACACACTGAAATGTGATTATTATATATATAACATTCAAATGATATATTGACAATATCCAGGGTAAATATCTGTAATGGATCATGCACAGGCCACATCCTTCTTTTGTGTAAGTCCATAGTAAATGAGATCCTGAAGTAGGAAAGTGAATAGTGTATTCTCATTGCACTAATTAGTGTTTAGTAAATTATAACTTGAAAATATTCTACTCTCCATCTTGTACCCTGGGAAGCTCCTGGCCTTGGTTCTCAAGACTTCCTGGACTATAGGACTGGATTAATATACTGCAAAAGGCTTTCTAATATTAATTGCAACATTCACTATTTGCTTGATGCCCAGTCTTGATCACTGATTGTGTTTCTGCTGGGTGCAGGGGCTTAAATTCACAGAAAATTTGGTCTTTCATGGCCTCTATAGTCCACCAAAAATATAGAATTCAAAATAAGTATCAAGACTAGTCAGCAGCTGTAACACAGTTTTACAGCACAGGAGAAATAAAATGTTCTTGCTGCTAAATACATTAGTTAAACCAGTATCATTTTTATTCCCCGCATTCTCAAGGAATATTGCTTTCTTTTTCCTTCTGCTCTTTAACAGATATAGTCAAGCTGACACCTACTGCTTCAGAGACAGAGATTACAAAGATACAAGGTAGAAGAATTTTTTTTTTTTTAATTTCTATATGTTATGTTTACGTTTAATATATAATACTGGGTAGTAACAGTAGCTCTTGAGAACTACACTTAAGATTTTTTTAGTCTTTTTCCTAGTAAAATTGTTACTTCCTCTTCTGAGTATAAATTTCTGTTAGTGTAGTTCCTTATCAGTAAAGCAGTAACTTTCTCCAAGTAAAGACTGACAAGGCTGTGGTAAAGTCACTACAATTATATTCATTTACACTACAATCTCCACATCACAATCTCTCGCACCTCAGTCTTAAGGATTTAAAAAGATGTTTAATAACTTATAATCTCATTCTCCAATCTTAAACACAATGACTGAGGAAGGGCAATTCTCAGAATAAAATGAACCAAAAATATCCACTTTATGAAAAGCAAAATGATGCTAGCCATTCTTCATCACTGGCAATTAAGCATAATTGCTGGTGCCACAGCAATAGGAGCAAAGAGAACTGGCTTCATGTTCTAGACAGATATACTACAGTTTGAAACATGTACAAGTTTAAAATTACAAAGTATTTGCCTGGATAGTTACCCGAGTCCAGAAACACAAATCCCGTCAAGCTTCAAAGAACTGTCCTTAACCTGTCCCTTGCTTTGAAGGTTTCTGTTTCTATCTAACACATGAAATAAAGAGTAGGTATGTGGGGAAAAAGAAAGTTATTATTCCCCAGCCACAAAATTTACTCCTTTGTTTACAAAACAAACTCTTTTTGGCTGTTACCTATAAGTCTTGCCTGTCATGCGTGCTTGTCCATTAAATGCACACTAGCACTATTACTGGAAGGCACAGACTTTATCTGCCCTGTGGAGTTGCCCAAAAGCAGTAGGTCTGACTGCTCTGAAATTTGAGGTGCTGGTAGCTAAATAAGCAACAAAGAAAAGAGTCACGTGTATGTCAAATGCCCAGTTTCAGAGAGATGTTAAACCCAAATACCACAGTACTACTGGCTAACCTCCTTTTAGCACCAGCAAAAATAAAATAAAATAAATAAAATAAATAAAATAAAATAAAATAAAATAATAAAAGAAAAACAGACAAAGCACATCTCTTATCACTTGCAATCAACTAGCATGTCTACTGTTCTTAGTGAGGAGCACACAGTTTAAATGAAATCTTTAACAGATACTCATACTGTATCACCATCTGAGTGGTAACAAGCAGCATTCGTTGCACTTTAAGTGCTCACATAACAGCAAAACACTGAAGCATGAAATAGAAGTCATAGGCTGTGGGCTATCTTGCTAAGTAGTGCTTCACATGCCCACTGGAAACAGATCATTTGAGAAAATGGCAAGAGCTTTGGCAACTATTGAAGCAGAGAACCTCTAAGGCTACAACCGCTGTCCCAGCTGAAAAATCTGTTCATTCCAACTACACTGGAATGTCAGAGTGGAGGTTATCATACCAAATTCATTACTTATCCTAATGCTTTATCAATATTCCTCTAAAATCAACAAGTTTATGCTTTAAAATCTTTGCTGGGTATTGTTAAGCACAAAGCCAATCAAGTAAAAATAGAAAGGAACAAATCACAGGAAAAGAAGAATATTCCTATTCCTATTTATTACATTTCAGTGTTACCAGTCACTGAGAAGTTTGGTAATGGACTCTAACAAATACTGATATTCCTGACTGTGCTGTGCCACCAACAACAAATCTAGAGGCATTAGGGAAGGTCAATTTCTAATATATTCCAATGTACCTAATTATATGCCAACAAGACTGATTAGTTTTAACAGAAGCCTGACCTTCATCTTACTCTTAGGTTATTCCGTCTAGTAAAGCCAGAGATGGTAGAAGAATGGGAAACATCACTCCAAATGGACATGAGCTTATCTTGACTTTGAGAAATTATAAGTGTGCATATACACACACATGTGTTAGCAGAAGCTTAAGGATATCTATGTTTGAAATATAACTAGAAATACTGAAAAATTAACATATTAGTCTCAGAAACACATATTTGCCTTCTTAACTATGACAACATGGAGCATAAAAATGCAAAAATTTAGAGCACCATCTGGAAAAAGCATATTAAAAAACTATTCCTGGATCTTAGGCCCTTAGCAAGAAATGAAACTATTAATAAAAAAGTACAAAATTATTATTGTACACAAGCAGAGTATATTCAGAAATATTTGTTAAAGGACAATACATCTACTGTGACAAGAACAGAATAATTGATATAAATGCCACTTAGTCTAAAAGTTCTGTTTGTGATATAAACATGATTCTAACATACAGCATTTCTGGTTCTTTAGGCAGCAGGTGACTTACTACCTGAGTTATCCCCAGTTCTTTGTCTCTTGCTGTCTTCCTGACAACTTCTGGTCTTAAGGTATTTATTAATTCCCACCCCTGCCAACGTACCTGTTACATGGTGTCCTCTGCAGGCACACTACTACACAAAACAAGGAAAAATAAATAAGTACGAGTTACTACAAAAGAACAGGGAAATGACTGCATTGCTTTAAAGCATTCTGATAGAGTTCTTTCATTTAGTCATATTTTTTCAGTTGTCTATGTCTTGCTCCAGAAATGAAGTATATTCAGCATGGATGAGAAGTCTGCAAAATAAAACATCCTACTGCTCCTACATATTTTCTTGAAATACGTCATAGAATAATGCCTTTATGCTTACCGCTTATATAAACATGCAAAATATAGCCTTCCTCCTTGAAAATCATTGCTAAAATTACTAAGGTGGGTCAGATTAGCTGTTACATAAATGATGGATGTCCATATTGATAAGAATACATCTCTTTATTCAGGATGTCAAACAGAGACTGATTAAAATGGCATACTCAAACAACGTAGCCTTCCAAAGCCCCCATAAGACAAAAACTCTAATCCTCTCTGATAATCTCCCCAAACTTTTAAAAATTAGGACATTTATGGATGTTGATATGAAAACAACTATTTTGTTTGTTTTGGAAAAGTTTTACAGTAGCTGAAAGTGAGAAAAATAGGGAAATGGAACTTTTAACTAAACACTGTTTTGAAAAAAATACAAAGAAAAAGACTATTCTTTAACTTAAAAACATGAAAAACAGCCTTCTTTTCCATGGAGAACAAAAATGTTTACTTGAAGGGTGTTTTTAAATGAAGGTTATGAGCTGTCAATGAAAAACTATTTAGAGTTATAAAAAAGTTCTTTTTTAAAACACCCATTCACTAGACATCTTTAGAATAAGTGTGCTTCCTACCTTACAAACAGGTCTGAATCCTAAAAGAATCAATGTTCATGCTACTTACTATAAAAGAACTTTCATATAGATAGTGCTTCTATTGCTGGCCACACATTGAAATAGTTTTTCATCATAATGATGATGAGTACTATAAAGGATAGATCGAACCACTTCTGAAAGAAATAAGGACAGATTTTGCCCTTAGTCTGAAAATGGAATTGCATTGTGACGGGTATACAGTGACATTTGACTCCATGAGTAATATTAAACACATTTGACGCATCCAGGGCTTGTTTCAAGCAAACTTGTTTCTGGATTCCTGAGGATTTGGTTAGATTCCAAACAACTGTTAAATCCAGTCGTGTTTTTAGTCTTTATATTTATTGTGCTCTTAACATTGAGGTTACTGAATTTTCTTTCTCATATTTGTGTGATTGAGTGGTTTATTATTTGATTTTTTTTCTTTTTGAATGGCTGTTTTTCCTTTTTTTATGACATTCTATCATATTTGATGCTTGGTATTCTCCATTTGTTGTATACTTTTAAAAATTGTTTGTTTTGAAGACAGAGTCATCTAAGATAAAGGACTAGTAAGGCTATCTTGTGAGATTGTTAAGGTTATGTTGTGACTTAGATGATCATCATAAACCATTAACAGAATACATCACAAAACAAAGTAGATGAAATTAAAAGATGTTTAACTATCCCAAGCAGTGGAAATTGTTTAAAATACATGGTGTACCTCGTATGGAAAATGAATACAGCACCAGAAATTAATATCAACTAAGAACAGACAAAAGGGCTACATTCATCAACTAATCCGACCCCCAAGTTTAATCTAGCTACCTCTCATCTCCTCTGACTTTAATTAAATCCCTCTGCCTAGTTTCATGAGTTGGTAAATCTTTTAAAATTAATTCTTCCTGATTCCAAGGCTGTGTTTTACTTCTAAACCTGGCTAGTGTGGCTGAGTCTGGTACCTGGTATATCTCCTCATTTGGTTCCATATCTAAATAGCCTGTTAAAAATGTTCTTCATGGCTAAGAATTGAATTTAAATATATTTCTAAATCCAGTAACAGAGGATTGCAGTCACACCAGTTACTTTGAAAAGACTATGTCCTATAAGCTGTTTAATTATCCTATAAGGATTCAAGTGATTTAAAATGTTCCCACCCCAAAACAATCCTGTAAATCATTCTGCAATGCTTTAACACATTAAAGTACCCTCCCATTTCTCTTCAAACATGTAAACCATTTCCAACCATTATTCTTCTGTTTTATGGGACTCTGCAATTTGCTTTAAGAAGCTGTTTGAATTTCAAATTGGAGCCAACATAAATCGATCATGTGTTTATATTAGTGGGGAAAGCACAGAAAACTCCCAATGCAGTAGTGTCCTCTGGCCATATTAAATGTCAAGTCTGCTTCTATGCTTTACTTTTTTCCTCCTCTCCTGTGTTTTCTTTTGTACAATACACTAGGGAAGTTCCTATAAACCAGGCTGCTCTTGGCACTTTCTTCCTAACATGCAGCAGAGCCACTGACTGCATGTAAAAATCATTCAAGTTCAGGCAGGTATGGCTGAATCTCTCTCCACATCTCTAACCATGACACCTACATAAATAATGGAAACAAATCAGCAGTTTTCTGGTAGTAGCAGCACGGTATGATAGGCTACAATGCATGGCCAGATACAAGCAGTGCCAGACTATCTTTGCCATGGGAGTCTGTAGACTATCCGTAGATTTTTGAAGGTGAGCATCCCACGTACTGCAATCCACTAACCACCTTTTCCTTGTAAGCGTTAAACGGAAGGCAGAAGAGTGTAATATGGCCTCAAGAAATTGCACTGCTTGCAGAAGAGAATCACCTCTCACTGTGACTGCCTTGTTACAGCTCAGTGCTACCCTCAGCTTCCCTCGATCTGTCAGGAGGAGGCACAGAGCTTTCCAAGACTATTGATTCTGACATGCCTGCCATTTCCTTAGCAAAATAACTTGCCTGTTTTCTACATAAAACCCTGGCAAGAGAACATTTACCATCTGGCTCTTAAACAAGGGTCAATGAGCAATGCCAAGACATATTGTTCTTCTCAAACGTGTCAGCGATCCCTTTATCTTCAGATGGGATTTGGTAAGTTGCCTTGACTAGCAGAACAGCATCTCTGCTGTTTCACACTCTGCCTTTGAAATAGTTATACTGAAAGCCCTAAGTCCTGTAATACACCCTCTTAAATCAGTCAAGGTAAATACATATCCTGCCATCCGCACCTTCCACGACAGAACAAAAAAAAAAAAAAAAAAAGGAAGAAGAAAAAAAGCCAACAGAGACTCCTTCCAGCCTGGCATATTTCCAGCCAGTTAAACTGATGGCCCCAGAGAGAGGTTACAGACTTCAGTGGGCAAGGTTGCAAGATTGACCAGCAGTGTATGAGCTGTTTTTTATTTGGTTCTGTAAGACTTAATAAAAACCATTGCTCTTTGACTCTGAATAGGGTGGTGCCCTTGATGGTGTTTAAATGAGCTCTTGCATCATTTTCTGGAGAGGAGTTAATGACCAAGAGCAATGGTCCCTTGAGGGCAGAGTCTAACAGGAACCAGCCGTGGGGTTTATCAGGAGCTGCAGGACAGCCCTGCACTCTGCTCTAAGCATGCTGCCACTCACATCAATTTCTGTGTGGAAATGCAGCACACTGGAGACTTACCAAATGTTCCTCTATTGTCTCACCTGTGACACTGTCCTAGGGAAATATAAGATTTCCACAAACAGTGAGTGATGCTTATCACAAGTACTCAATCATTTTAAAAAGTACGTGGCAGAGCCGTGCCAGTACATGTCTGCACACTACGTTAATCACTCAGAAATAGCAGATTTTTGATGGAATCGGTAACTGCTCAACAAAATGGAGGGGCTGATTTTCCAAATCCCTTTTCATAGAAGCAAAAATCAGCCAACAATCTGACCACATCTGCTCCATCTGCTGATGATCACAGCTGAATTTGCATCTGCACAGGCAGCTATTTTGTGTCAGGTCATGATGATGTCAGAAAATAATAGAGTAGTAAAAAAAGAAGTCTTGGAATAATTTATAAGGGTTGAGATACTGCTTAACATGGTAGCAATTAAAAGGCCAGAGAAGGTGATAATATTGCTTGCAGAGGTGAATGCGAATTTGTATGGTTATGATAATTAAAATTAAAGTAATTAATTATTGAATATAATAAACATTAGAGTTTATTAATTTACTTCTAAGATTGATACCTCAGGCAAAGAGCGAATACATTCTGAAAGACAATCCCTGCTGATAGCACTGCAAGATGTGAAATGAAGAAGTTCTTTAATATTATTTCTTCAAAATTACAGGAGCTATCCCCCCGCTAATGAAGAACAAAGGATATGATATACTTCATTCAGAAAAATTAACCACATGCTGAACTGAAATCAACAAAATCATGTACTCGCAAAAAGTTATATAATAAGGAGTTCCACAGGAAAAACATCTTAAACAAATGACTACCAGAAATATCACTTGCCCACTGAAATGAAGGAAATAACAGTCTCTTGCAAAATTCTATGAATGGAAGAATTCTATCAATTTAAGCAGTAACTTATTTAATTTTCTACACTTCTATCAAATTTTAAAATTCTGAAGCAAGTTTTGCTCTGTTTTAACTATACATCTCGGCAGAGGACAATAGAGGTACTTAGACATATCAGGAAACAGCAAATTTACATGTGTAGCTTGTTAGAACTGAAGACAGTAGTTCATCAAATCCAAGTCAGAAATACCAGAAATATCTAAGCCTACAAATAAGACACAAACATTTGGTATTGCAGACTTCGGTACTCTTCAGCTTTGTCAGGAAGGGTAAGTGTACACACACTTTTGTTTTCCAAATTGGCATATCAAAGAGGGGAAGATGAAAGACTTAGGACTTAACTGGTGCCATCAAAAAGAAAAAGAAACTTTAAATGTGGCTCAGATCCAGAATGGTGTGCTAGTTCCGAAGCTGGAAAATGCCCTCTGGAAACTATTTGAAAGAGAGCATACTCTTGAATTGAAATTCTCTGTTTTGTTAGAGAGCTTAAGGAACCAAATGGAACTAGTCTGATTAAATTTTCTAAGCTACAAAATTGTTAGAAGAGAGAAATCAGTTTACTCCAAGTAAATGTCTGGGACACACAGCTTTTACTAGGAGCCCACTCTGAAAACAATGATTCAAGGTCAACTCAAAGACACTAATCTTGAGCCAAAATTTGACTCCCATTTGTTTTCTACATACATCCTTTGTGACCACCTGGCTAGCACAGGATATGTTGTAAGCACTTATTCCAAAACATGAACAAACTCAACATTGACCTGACAACTCTGCAACACAACAGGAATTTCTTAAATAGGAAGAAATGTTCAAACCTCATGCTAAGTATATATCAGCAATATCTATTTCCTGAGAAAAGGAACTAATTCTGATGGCAGAGAACTTAGCTAAAGCAAGAAGGGAAAGAAAAAAAAAAAAAAAAAAGGAAGAAACATAGACTTTCCATCTGGTTTCCCAGCTGCTTCTGTAAAGACAAATTTCTCTCTGTTAAAAATTACAAAATTGTTGTTGTAGCACAGCTTTTTCAGAAAAAGGCACAAGAATTCCTGACTAACAAGCCTTTTCAACAATAGCAAGTCAAGTTGTCTTGCATGTGAGAGATTTTAAGAAATTACACTGATAAGAGTTGAAATAAGACTGAAGGAATTGTAGGAATATACTATGAATGAAATAACAACTTTAAGTTAAAGTGAAAGAATATAGGAAGCACAGGCCAAAGAACTGCTTCTCTAAAAAAATGGTATTATTTCCTTGAATTTAAATTCTATGAAGAAAT
>NW_010310040.1:18449-29088 GCF_000700745.2 Antrostomus carolinensis | reverse complement strand
GAAAGATGAGGGAATAGACTGGTCAGAACCAGCCTTTTTTGAGTAATTGTTTTTGGATGAAAATTAGGAAACTATTTTTTGTTGCAATATTCCACAGCAATGTTGTATTACTTGTTAAAATAAGCAAAAATTAAATTTACATATATAGGAAAAAGCGTTATTGCTGAAAGCCAAATACTTCCACTCTGCAAATGCTGTTGTATGTCCCTTGACTATGAGATGCTAGATGCCCCCTTCCCCTCTGCAGCCCAAGCTTCTTCATCAGCATGGCCCAGCTGGAAAATTGACCCCATGTTGGAGAACAGGGATATATAGAATCCCAAATCCATCTCAAATATGTTGTATTTAAGCTTAACATTATTGTTTTTTGTAAAAAGCTATTTCATATTCTGGCTTTACTCAGCAGCTGTAGGAAAGCTGGCTCTTTCTTTCCTCTGTACTGTCCTCCACACAGAAAGGAGGCTAATGAGGGTATGCCCTGTGTGAAGGTGCTTCCCACAAGCTGCTCCTTTGTGCAGAGCTCTGTGGCACAAGGCTCCTTCCAAATCCTCATGGCACCACTTCCTGACTCTTTCTGATTTCTACCTGTCAGCCCCATCTGATGGGTGACAGCTTTCTCAACGCATGATCAGCCAGTGCTCCTCTGCTTCATCTGGCATGTGGGTTTAACAGCCAACTACCCACTGAGTCACCAGTCTAACCCTGTACCTGCATTTGACCTTCATGTCCTAAGCACCATTCAAGACCCAGAAGAGATTGTGGACATGCATTTTGGTTACTAGTGTTAGAAGATGTGCTCATACTGTCTCATTCTATCACAAGTAGAGCTTGTCTTGTGTGAGAAACTGAGGACAACCCATACTTTTCCCCAATCCAGTCAGATCTCTGCTTCCACCACATCTCTTCGTTGTCAGACTCCATTACTGCCTTTTGAAACGCAGTGTGACAATCTCATTCTTCCTTTTTTGAGACAGGGTTCTTTGTATTGACTAGAAAATCCTGGGATCAGTTAAACTGTAAATTCCACAATATATTATTTATTTCTAAAAGCTTATTCTTATCTAGGTGAAAGCTGCTTTGACTATTTTTGTTTTATCTTTTCTTGTACTTTAGGTCTCTGGGAGCTGACTGCTAGCACCACGGCTCTGGGGAGGTAGTTAGTGGTGGTAAAGTTCAATTAATTTGAAGTTAGCCAAAAAAGTGTCAATAGACCACCACACATACATAAAACCAGACAGAGCAATATGCATCTAGACTCTCCACAGAATATTCTGAGTATTTGTACTTCTCAAATTCTTTGTAGCACCAATAGTCTCAAGGCTGATGACTTTTCACAAAGAACTGAAATTAATGAAGTACTCCTTAACATTCCCTCTTAACTTCATAAGAAATATAAAGTAGTTCCTCCAAATTCTACACAGCCAACTCCTTGAATTTCAAATGTAATTTGGGATTGTTTTGGTTAAAGCAAGGACTGCCAGAGAAAATCAACAGTAAATCAGTTCCAAAGATGGTACTTTGCTAAAACAGACAATGATCTCACTTTTCTCATTTCAGTAACTTCCATATGTTATTTTATTTCCTTGAATATTTCTTCCAGAAGTAATAAAATATTGCTGTAATATTAGAGTTTGTCAATAAAATATTTTCCTACTGACAAGTAGGAGAAGTGGAAAACTACAGGCAAGGAATTGAAAAATAGAGACAGTAATACAGAAAGAAAAGACAGAGGAAAATCGAGACCACAGTATACAAATAAAATTGATATATTTGCTTGTGTGCTTTGCGGAAATGGGTGAGACTAATGCTGACTAGTAAAATCCCACTTAGCTCCATTGGCATCAAAGGTGCTACACTGAAGTTATGTTAACTAACCCCACATACATGCAATTTAAACACATTTTAACAGCTCTCGATGTGCTAGAACACACAGATAACATGAAATTTCATTTTCCTCATTAGAAATCTGATTGCAAATGCTGTTCTTTCTTCTGTAGCATATAAGAAGCCTTTAATTTTGGGGTTGACAGTTTCACAAAGCACGTGAAAAGCAGACTACTGAATGAATAACCTTTCATTCCATGTATTGCAAAATTAAAAAAAAAAAAAAAAATTAATCTGCAGAATTTAACAGAAATAAAACTTGTAAGAATGTCTGGGAAATTCTCATGTAAGATTCTCCAAAGGGAGAAATATGTCCTTCCTATAGGTCTTTTGAACCATTTTGTTAGATTTTGAGAGCAGGACTGTAATTTTCTATTAAATTTTATGGGATGTTAAAAAAACCCCAAACAAACCCCAGGGAAAGTCAGTTTCTTATTAAGTTCCATGATTATTTCTTGAGGCATACTGTAGTATTATTATAAATAATGATAATGTATCATTTATATAGAACACTTCACCTTCAAAGCACTTTATAAACATTAAGTGATATTTAATCTTTTCTTATATAGTAGAAACAATAGTGCTTTCCAGAGAAACAATATGAGCTCTATCATCACCTCAGAACTACATTTAGAATCATATCTGGCTTCTCTGAATTTCATCATTCCAGTCTACTGGGGCTGAAAATACATCAGTGAATCTAAACTTTGTCCAAAATTCAGAACTTTCAGACATGGACCATTAAAGAGATGCACTAAACTAAATTTCTGAGCGTGGACATAAACGTAGTTTCCAAGTAGCTGTCAGCACTAAGAGATAGATAGATGCAGAAAAGTTACATGACTTGCTCAAAGCCACTGGTATCAGCGTTGGAAGCTCTGAGCTGTTAGTATGAAGCAATGGAAATGTGAAAAAGTGATGACTAAAATTTTCTGTGCCCCATAGAGTTCCCATTTAAATCAAAGGCAAAATTGACTTCAAAGCAGCCACATATAGTGTATGTAAAAAATGAGGAACATTTTGCTTATGAAGACAGCTAATATTTTATAACTGTGTCTGTTGTGCCTGAAGCTTATTTCTCTCTGCAGAATGTATTCCCCAATACTTATATCCCTTTATATTCACAAGGATTAAGAACAGTGGAGCTGTCTCAACCAGTTAGTAAAATCTCCCATGCAAAGGCTGTAATCCTGAGTATTATTGCAGTTGAATTGCAGACCATGACCCTAAAAATCTGCAGACAGAGGTTCTCCCAAATGAACTTCAATGTGGCCAATCTGGACTAAACCAGCTCCAACTGGAAATAACTTCTAAGTAAATGATACAAAAGTTGATGGTCCAAATCAGTATCTATCTTACTACCACCAACTTCCATGCAGTTAACCCCAGGGATAAATTGTTCCACTGTGCCTAAATTCATTTGCTCATATGTCTTGAGGTTACATATTTTTATGCATGCTTTTATGAACCTCCACATGTAACCTTCACTAATCAAAAGGAACCTCAAAAGTATAGCATATTAAGTAAAGTTCAAGTTCAAAATTCTTCCTAGTTTTAAAATAATCTCAAGTCTTATGTAAAGCATTTAAATAACCAGATTTAGACTGCATTTTTACATTTAACTCTAGATAGACCAATGCCTATTTTGCTAATAGTTTATTGCTCAGTTATACTAATTCCTGAAAAATAATTGCATTAAAAATTGTCAGGCTACATAATAGACATGATTTAAAACCAACTGTGACAGGAGCACAAGGGAAATAAGGTGTCATTAATCTTAATGAAATGTGATTACAAATCATGAGATAAAAATACCAGAGTCTCATTTTTAACATTATTATGTAACGTCATGGTTTTTATATTTGTGTGTATATATTTGCATATATATTTGTAAATTCTGTATGCAATATACTGCCATAGCAGTTGATCTGAGCCTAGGGAGGGGACTTTCCTTTTGAAATCAGTAGGAGTTTTGTTACAGACTTCTTTGGAAAACAGGTATCCTTCCTATTTTATTTGTAACAATTGACACACTAAAGCCCAGAAAAAGTGAGAGGGATCTGACATGATAAGCAAATATTATTTTTGTACTCCAGAAAGTGATATAAGGCTTTGAAAGTAATATATATATATATATATATATATCTTTGTTGCTTCAAAAGTATTTGAAGTTGGTTTTTTAGTGTTCAGTTATAAATCTGACCAAAATTTCACTATGCCACTTAGCATCACTAAATTTGTTGAACTGTCATAGTTGTCAATTGGACACATACTTTCAGCACAGTGTTGTAAGGAAAGGAAACGTTTGTGACTACACTGTGTGCATTTGTCAGATGGTGAGTGCTTAAGAGCCCATTACTTAGATGTTAGAAAATCCAAACAAGCACTATAACACATGAGAAAGCAGGCTCCAGTGTTTCTCCTGCCTTTGAAATTACCTGGTTCAGTTGGATGAGCCTTTGTCACTGCTGGGTGACAGGACAGAGTTGTCAGGAATAGGTTATTAGTCAGTGACTACCTTTTAAAGCTCACAACCTACCAATGACAGAAGAAAATTGGGTGTATCAGTTACTCTTTTCAACTTGATAAATACCAAGTTCTTACTGGTAATCACAATGCAAAGAAAAAGCAGATGTAATTTCTGGTTCCAGCGTGTTTTCTAACTGTAATTTTCTCTGATAAGGGACCTTCGTCCTCAAAAATCCTCCAGAGAAATGCCAGGGGCGTGTGACTTACAGAGACCTCTTCACCTTTCCAGGACAGGCTTGGTGAAAGCAGTCACTGCAGCGCACTAATTCAGAGCTTCCTGAGGCCACTTCATTCTGAGGAGCAGAGCTTTTGTGAAAGTGCTTTTCACAGAAGAGGAGAGATTTCACAGAACAGGAGAGAGACTGGCAATGTTTACCTTCCTTCAAGGGGGTAATTAAAAGACTAGAATGTGCCTGTTCTGCATTGACATCAGTTAATCAGTTTCTCTGCAATTACCACCATGTGCATATCCTGTATTTTCAGTATGTGAACCTCCCGTGGTTGCTCACCAGAGCTGATCATCAACACAATTTGGAAATACATAACAGATATATGTGAGAATTTTCCCCTAACAATCTGATCCCGACCTTCTTTCTTGGGTAAACATTCCTCTGCAGGCAATGGGAACTGTGTTTTGGTAAAGATGTGGGGATGAGTTCTCTGATTTTGCAGAGCTAAAAATCTTTGCCACCTTACCTCCATTTCCATATAGCAAAATAAAGCACTGGAGTACACAGGACTGCAGTAGAGTTATCACTGTGGCAATGCATGGACATGATGAATTAGGGAACCAAACAGTGGGACACTACGTGTTAAGTTTTCTTCTCTCTATGGCAAGTGAATGCAGCCTATGCAAACCCCTATTAAAGACTTCAAATGCTCTGGAGCACTGTCTGGTGACAAGACCAAGCATTTAATTCAGAGACCCCTTTCCAGGAAGAGATAAAGGGCAAGTTAGGAGTCCATGTTCATAAAGGACATTACTGTCAGAGGCCTTTATTGCTTTATGAACTAATTCAGTTTCACACTCAGGCTGTTTGAGTAAGTCTAGCTTTCTATTTTCATCAGCTGCTGTTTATTAAGAGTTTGAGCAGAAAATCATGGCAAATCATTTTCTAATTTTTAATTTAACTCTAAGATTGTTCTGATAACCATATTGGCTTGGAAATAAACAACAATAAATGCAGATTGGCATCCACAAAAAGGATAGACAGTTCTCTAACCACTGTAATTAATATTGCTAGGTTAGGTACTTTCAGGTCCCTGTGTTTCTCAGAGCTGTTGTGTGCTAGCTGAAATCTGTTCAGTCAGGCTGGTTTTGGCTTTCATCCACATATATTAATTTTGCCCAGAAGCATTCCAGAATCTTAATTAAGCTGGCAGGTTACATTCTCTTATGGTCCATCTTGAACACAGTCACATTTTTAAAACTTGAATTAGAGAAGATATTCATTTGGGCTGCCACTTAAAACTCTTACCAAAAAAAATAAAATAAAAAAAAAATTCTTCCCTTAAAACACGATTATTTAATTTCCCATGAAAAAGCTGCTTTGTTTATACTGAAATGTGTTTTTAAAGCATTTATTTTTCTGGAAGTGGAGGTGCAGACTTTGCTGTAAATAGCCAGTTAACGCCTCACAGAGTGCACACAGTCTGCTGCTGGTTCCCTCCTTCAGAGCTACATTTTGTGATATACTTGGACCTTGACTGTTTAGATACTGGTTCAGCCCTCCTAACTGTTTAAATCAGCCATGAAAAACTTTATTTACTGCTAAGCACAGTGAGAGATGGATCGGGAACTGAGACTTCAGGTTCAGAAGTTTTTCACACTGCAGACTCAGTGCTGAATCTTACTCCCATGCAAGAAAAGAAGGAAATTTTTGAACATTGGAACATATTTTTAATTCTGTCTCCAAAACTGTGCCTGTGCTCTAATTCAGTGATAATGCAGTGGCTAGGGACTTTCAAGTATGTAATTTTCTAAGGTTTTGTTCTGGGTTTCCTGAATAGAGTTCTCTTTTACCCTAAAAGATGAGAAATATAGAGATGGTTAATTTTTATACCCACTTATGACAGTCACAGAACCAGTGCAAAGGGTCAGTGGTACATGTGATCTTGGGTTGTGATCTGGGGCAGAAAGGAGTCCTCTGAGGAAGCGTAATGAAGTTACTGCAAGAGAAAACTGATGTCCTTGAGAAGGCCTGCTAGCCAACAGAAAAAAAACTCTAACTTCATACAAGATAGAAATAATTTATTTATTTTCCCAGATGACTGAACAAAAGGATTGGAAATTTTTGAATGCGTGATGTCTCAGCTTGGATTATTCCAAAAAGAGGGTAAAAAAAGGGCCAGAAATGTCCAAAACACATCTGCTATATTAATAATGTGTTCACTGAGTTCCATGTCAGTTTGTCTCAGTAAGAGTTAATTGATCAGGCCCTGCAAATATTTGGTTTATATTTGAATCCTTATATGTGCTGCACTGTCTGTAGGAGGATTTGCATGCATTACGGTGGTAAATGGAAACTCCTGTTGAGAAACCGAGCACGAGTATTATTTCACCTACAAGTCTATTGTTAATAGCTGTACAATATATTTATTGAAAAAGATTTTAAATAAGCTAATTCAGTGAGTAGCTGATAGCAATTATGTGACTTCCCCATGCTGAACACAAGCCGTCAAACACAGAATAGGTGAAAACAAGGAAGTTCTTTTGTTTTTCTCACCCATGAAGTCCCAAGCCACCTATGTTCAAATGACATATTCTCAATTCTGTCTACAGAGGACTTAACAGAAAGAAAGATATTCCCTACCCAAAGATCAAATTAAGTCTATTCAGGAAACAAAGTTAGAAACTGAATTTCAAGTAACTTAATTACACTATATAATTACTTTACAGGATCCATAAAGTATTCATTAAACAATAGTAATTCCTACCTGATTCCCACCATGACACACATTACGCCTTTGAAACATAAAAGACATTAAAATCTTTCTTTCACTGAGCTAATGAAAATGTTAAATTACACTAGCAAGAGCCAACTAAGCAACTGAAGCAACCATTTCAAACAGATGATTTGGGATGATACAGTATGTTTCAAGGTGGGAAAACATTATTAAATAAATTGCTAGGGCATGAATGCAACACCCGATGGTTAAACTCAGTGGGCCATAAATTATTCTAACTATGATTTCAGCATTATTAATGTGTTCATCTATCTCTCCAAAACAATCAGTGAAAATGTGGATGAATCTTTGTAGACAACCGTTCTGCAACAGAAAGAAGTCTCATGTTGTCATTTAGT
Source organism: Antrostomus carolinensis (assembly GCF_000700745.2). NCBI lineage: Eukaryota > Metazoa > Chordata > Aves > Caprimulgiformes > Caprimulgidae > Antrostomus > Antrostomus carolinensis. Next base: position 21,370 of record NW_010310040.1, on the reverse strand, counting down.
TACCACACGCATTTACGGAATTACAGTTCCTATCTGTCATTTAGATAGCTACTTATTAAAAACAAAACAAACAAAAAATAAACCTACATCATCTTTAGCTGCTATTTTGTTGTTCTGGTTGATTGGGCATTTAATTAAGATTTGGAAACTCAGGTTGCATTCCGCAGTCCCAGTAGTTTCAGTGGAAATGTTGCTTAGATGTACAGTGCAATTAACTGTCCATCAAAATTAACACCAGACTCAATCTCTCTACAACATGAGAGTCAAGCCTGCATACTCTTCTCAAAAGGAATTACAGGGTCATTTTTCTTCCTGAAAGTAATGACATGTCAGCATTGAAAAATGGACATGGGAAGTGGCTGTCACTGAACATAGCTGGAATCAGAGCCCCTCTGCGCTGAGGTCTGACTCACCCTGCCCCACTTTGGGGTAGAGCACTGCCAGAACCAGCCAGGCTGCTCGCAGGACCTGAGCTTGCCTCTTGCTCAGGACCACTCTGATGGCTACATGCATATCAGCAACAGGGGACAGTGGAGATATGCCATGGAAAGGGTGATCCTCGCTGAGGGTCTGGGCTGCATAGCCCCCATCCCTGCTGCACTTTTCTTTTGCAAACACAGGCTGCTCACTCTCACTGTTCTTCGCTTTTCCGTATGAAACAGAGAAACTATTACTTCCATTTGTCCTTCTTGTCGGTATGGACTTCCAATATCCTGGGCTACCTTCTGTTGGGCATGTTTACATTTAAAATCAAGCTCTCAGGTTGTGGTCCTAAAGCATTTCACACCTGTGCTGCTTTAACTAGAAATTCCAGTAACAACGTCATCCCTCACCTGTGGTCCCGAGACCCACCTCTCTTGTGATCACTGCTAAATTGATACTGAAAATTGGGTTGATCGGTAAGATGGGCAATCTCAGCTGGCTTTGGAGTTCCCTCTTCTCCTGCTGTGCATGCAAGAGAGGTTCCTGGTTTTAGCTAGCTTAATTTAATTTTAAATGTAGCTACAGCATGTCTAAGCAGTGCCTGGCACAGGGAGTCCCTAGTCAGATTATGACCCTCCGAGCATTGCTGCAGCACAAATTATAAAAGCTATTATCATTATGACAGGCCAAGCTTTTCAAAAACTACTGATTGCCACAGAAATTGCACACAGTCCCAGGGAGTCCCCCATTCAAACAGATCCTATGTATGAGCGCACACCAGCACAGCTCCTCTGTTATCACTGGAATGAGAGGAACAGATTTTAAGCTGATGCATTTACAAGGACAAAACTCCTCATGTGGCTTGAGAAACTTCATGCCAAAAGCGGGGGTTTTTTTTCAGTTAGTACCCAGAGTGTGACCATTTCAGAGACTCCACAGCATTTTTCCAGGCATTTTAGGTGTCCTTTCAGACAGGACACCTTACATTAATGTAAGACTTTCATATCCCCTTACTCCTTTTGTCAAGTGTGATGAAAACAAATTAGCAGACAGCTGTGAAACACATTCCAAATGTCAGGACAGACAAAATATAATTGTTCAATATAGGCTTATACTGAGAACTTGAAGATGACTAGCAGTGCTTCTAGAACTAGAAACATCTGGGAAAGTTTCTGGACATTATTCTTCTGGTACTGGAGAGAAAACACAATTTCTTCTTTTCCTGTTACTTTTGGAGATGGGAATGTAACCCCTCAGAAGCACGTGGGTGTGCATGGATTACAGGATGCTTCCCCATTCCATACCACACATTCAAACTATTCATGAATTCCCATTTAAAATCAAAAGATTTTGTGACTGGTAGAGGGCAGAGAGGAAAGACCTCTTCGGAAAGCCCAGTGAGAGATGACATTTCTTTGAGTCCAGTGGAGAGCACTTTACTTCCCACAGACCACGTGTCTGCCAGAGGCCTTCAAAAGCCTTTAATGGAGCAGGGGACGCTTTCAGGTCTCTGGGCCAAAAAACACAAAAAAGTAAAAAAAAAAGTCCAAAAATGTCCAAAAACCACTGTCAAAAGCACCAAAAACGCCCCAAAATGCCAAAAGCAGAAAACACAAAAAAAGCCAGAAAACATCAAAAATGTCAAAAAGCACCGAAAGATGCTCAAAACCACCAAAACTGTTGGATAATGAAAAATGTCATTCAATGCTAAAACCATTCAAAACTTAAAAAAATCTCTTTTGACCAAAAAAAAAAAAAAAAAAAAAAATAGGAAAAGGAAAATTGTCCAAAAATTTTAAAAAAGGAAAAGAAAATGCAATAAGCAGAAACAGTTCCAAAGAGCAGAAAAAACCCCCACAAATAAAAGCAATAAAAACTGCTCCAAAATTCCTACAAAACAGCAAAAGGTTCTCAAAATTAAAAAAGCCCCAAAATGGAAAACAATGCAAAAAAAAAAAGAGAAATATCCATATACTCTGCAAAACCCTGCAAAAAAAAAATAATTAAAAGACACACTAAAGACCCCACCAAAAATTTAAAAAAGCAAAATTATAAATTCACAAAAAAACCCCCAAATTTGGGAAAAAAAGCCAAAAATGCACCAGAAATGCAAAGGAAGCACCATGATGAAAAAAAAAAGTGCCATAACACAAAAAATGCCATATTGCAAAAATAACACAGTTAAGAATGCAAAAAACCTGACACAAAGCTGCAAAAAAACCCCTCCAAAACCACAAAGAAGCCAAAATTAACACCAAAACTCACTCAATAAAACATGCCTAAAATGCAAGAACCACGGAATCAAAACCCATGACAAAAGCCTGCCAAGAACACAAAGAAAGTGTGCCAAAACCAAATGAGAACCATTCCTTTTTTTTTTTTTTTTTTTAATTAAGTTTCTCCAGGTTCATCCTGGGTCTGCTCAGCTCCATGACTACCCACAGGAAAAAGGCTCTTGTGCCACAGAGAATTTTTTCTAATGTAACAAAACAACCTTT